>NW_027397065.1:35295431-35505550 GCF_003265705.2 Callorhinus ursinus
GAAGGCAGACGCCTAACCGACCGAGCCACCCAGGCGCCCTCTAGTTTGGGATTTAAAAAAAAAAAAAAGATTTATTTATTTGAGAGAGAGAGAGAAAGCACGCACACCCAAATGGGAGGAGGGGGCGGAAGGAGAGGGAGAGAGAATTCTTAAGTAGACTCCCCACTGAGCATGGAGCCAGATGCAGAGCTTGATCCCAGGACACTGAGTTCAAGACTTGATCTGAAATCAAGAGGCAGACGCTTAACTGAGCCACCCAGTCGCCCCTCCAGTTTGGGATTATTATGAAAAGCTTTAAGGAACAGGCATGCACAAGGCTTGGCATGGGCATCTGTTTGCATTTCTACGAGGTAAAACTATCCAGCAGTGGAACTGCTGGGTTGTATGGTAAGCATATATTGAATTTTGTAAGAAAACTGGCAAATCATTCTCCAAAATGTTTGTTCTGATCTAGATTCTCACCACTAATGTATTAGAGTTACAGTTCCTCCACATCCTCGCCACCCACTGGCATTGTTCATCTTTTTCATTTTTGTCATTACAGTGGGTATGCAGTGGTACCTCCCTGTAGTTTTAATTTGCATTTCCCTAAGGACTGATGATGAAGGCATGCTTTTATGTGTTTATCGGCCATTTGTATGTCTTTAGTGAAGTGTCTTTTTAAATCTCTTGCTTATATTTTTTATTGGGTTGCTGGGCTTCTTGCTACTGAGTTGTAAGATATGAGTTGTTTATATATTCTTGATATGGGTCCTTTGTCAGGTATAAGTATTGTAAATATTTTTTCCTTATTTGTAGCTTGCCCTTTCAGTTTCTTAATGGTGTCTTTTGAACAACACAGGTTTAAATTCGATGAAGCTCCATTTATCGCTTTTTTCTTTTATAATTAGTGTTTTTGGGGTCTTGTCCAAAAAAAATCTTGGCCTACCTTAAAATCTTGAAGGTTTTTCTCCTATGTTTTCTTCTAGATCTTTTCCAGCTTTCCCTTTTGTGTTTGGGTCTATGGTCATTTTGAGTTTATTTTTATGTATGGTGTGAGGTAGGGACAGAAGTAGAGGTGTGCTTTTTTCTATGTGGGCCAGCTGTTCCAGCAACTGTTGAAAAGACTGTCCTTTAGGACACTGGGCTTTTCAAAACCTCCCAGGGAGTTCTATGGAATTGTGTTAACAGCTGTTCATCCTGAATTAGTCATACTCTGAGGGGGTGCTCCCAGGCCCACCCTCCTCCGCCGGTACTCCCCTTCCTTGAGTCCATCACACCCAAACAGGTACCTTTACACCTGGGCAAGATCTTCGACATCACCTTGTCCAGCTAATTGTTAGTTCTCCTTTTTATTAAAGCTATACATGGACACAGCTTAATCAGCAGGGTACAAACTTAGCTACATAAAACATCCTTCCCCATCCCCTTTCTCATGTCCCCTTCCCCAAAAGGCAGCTACCGCCAACAAACATTTAGCTGAGTGAGTGAAACCATGACTGAGAACCCCTTCTCTACCCTCCCTCATGCTCCAAACCTCAAACCACAAATCCATCCCACACACATTCTCCACACCTGCGAGCTCTGCACACGTTCCACACCCCACCTCTACCCACCACACACCCACCCACGTGGCTAACACTATTGTATTCTCCAAGGGCTTTAACAACAATCGTCTTAAAAACAGCCGAACATCTGGAGAATGCCCAACCATGTTACTATGCAAATGCAAAGCAGTGAAGTAACAGTTTCAACCTATGATGAATTTATCAAAAAAGAAAGAAGTGAAAACAGCCCCATACTGATCAAGGTATGAGGAAAACAGTACCCTTGCTGCCTGTGGCAATACAGATTGCTACAATTTTCTGGAAATACTTATCAACCTAGGAATATGGACAGGAAGTCTCAAAAATGTTCATAACCTTTCACTTAGTGATCCTATTTTTGGAAATATACAGGAAATTATCACAAAGGAGAGAAGCAATATGAATAAGGAGTCTCCCTCTGGTGTTATTTATTTATTTATAACAAATATATGGAATAACACAAAAGGTCAGCAATGAGGGCAATTACAGTGCATTTGTTTTATGTGTTAACATGTATCACTATATCTGTTTGATGCATTAAAAATGACCAAATATGGGGGCACATGGGTAGTCTACTGAGTATCCAACTCTTGGTTTCAGCTAAGGTCATGATCTCAGGGTTGTGGGACTGAGCCCCATGTCGGACTCCATGTTCAGCAAGGAGTCTGCTTGAGGATTCTCTCTCCCTCTCTCCCTGCCCCGCCCCCCACTTGTGTGCATGTGCTCTCTCTCTCTAATAAAGAAATAAATGAATCTTTTTAAAAAATGACAAATATGAAGACTATGTGGCATCTCTCAAATACTCATACTATGAAGAGAAAACAGTAGAACACACAACTTGATCACTGATTAAAACCATCTAATCATGATGGGATGCCTGGGTGGCTCAGTCGGTTAAGCAGCTGCCTTCGGCCTGGGTCATGATCTCAGGGTCCTGGGATCGAGTCCCACATTGGGCTCCTTGCTCAACAGGGAGCCTGCTTCTCCCTCTCTCTCCCTCTGCTTGTGCTCTCTCTGTCAAATAAATAAAATCTTAAAAAAAAAAAAAAGAATGCCAACATATCCATCACCAAACAAGATGAAATCCACAACAGCTGTTATCCAACCAAAATTAACAAGCATGCAATGAATAAGGGACATAGTGATGTAACAATAAGAAACATTTATCAATCATAAATGACCCCAAATTGACATTATAGATAATAGACAAAGACAGGAAAATATTAGTATAGTTTCCATATTTTCAAGAAGCTACAGAAAAAAAAAAAATAAAACCATCTAATCATGATGGATGTAAACAGTCAGTGGGAGTACCAAAATAATAAAATGGGTTATGTTTTGGAAAGAGTTGTCTATATTTGCTGCTCCCCATTCCTCCAGCTTCTTTCAAATTCACTGTAGTGAGGCTCGTGCCCCAAGTCCTTTTCCAAAGCTGTCCTCCCAAGTCAGGTCTATCTCAGTCTTCTTGGTACCTGACCCATCAGAAGCATTCAACAGGACTCAGGATCCTCTCCTTGATGTGCTTCCTTCACATGGCTGCCAAGATAGCCTGGTTTTCCTCCCTCCTTCCTGGTCACTCCTTAGAGTCCCCGCTGGTTTTTCTCTTCTCTGCATCCCCTTACTGCCGAGGACCTCAAAGCTCATTCCTTGGTCCTCTTCTCTTTGATGTACTCCTCTGATGATCTCAGCTAGCCTCATGTCTTTAAATACTACTTATATGCCAACAACTCCCAAATAATTATCTTTAGCGCAGATCTCTTTTCCAAACTCCAGATTCCTTTATCAAAGTGACCAGCAACATCTTAGATGTGTAACAGGCCTGGAAGACTAGACATGCCCAAACTCTTGTTTTCCTTCCTAAACTCAGTCCTCCTCTAGTGTTTTTCATTCAATCGATGACATTCCATCCTGCCAGTTGCTCAGGCCCCATGAGTATCATACTTTCCTCTTTCTTTCATGCTTCATATGCAATCTACTAGGAAATCCTGCTGGCTCTACCTTGTCAATACATCCACATCTGGCCACTTTTCACCACCTCCACCACTATGGCCTTGGGCTGGGGCACTGTCCTCTGTCACCTGGACTACTGCAATCATCTCCCACAAAATTCTCTGCTTCTGTCCTTGCCCCACTAAGGTCTATTCTCAGCAAAGCAGCCAGAGGGGCCCTTTCAAGACATAAAGCAGATCGTGCCACTCATCTGCTTAAGACTCTCCAATGGCTCTCATCTCACATGGAGCAAAAGCTAGCGCCCTGAAGGCAGACCACCACTCCATCTATGCCCTGCCACTCTCTAGCCTGATGTCCTTCTCCTGGCTTCCTCACTCACTCTGCCACGCGCACACCTGCCTCCCTACCATCCTGCAAGCTAAATGTGACCACACCTCAGAGTTCTGGCTCTATCAACCCTCTACCTGAAATGCCCCCTTATTTCCCTCAAGTCTTAGCTCAAAAACTCAAATTCTCAACCAGGTCTTCTTTCAGAAGACCATGACCACTGTCCTTTCCCACCACCTTCAAATTCACCCCCGCATGCCTCAGCCCACACTCTGCTTTCTCTTTCTCCCCTCATACTGCAATTAATTAATATACCATATAATCTGTTTATTTGTGTTATTTTTTGGCTTTTCTGCTAACATGAAAGCTCTGTAAGGGCAAGAATCATTGCCATTTTGTAACTCTCACGTATCCCAAGTTGTGAGAACAGTGTCTAGAACATTAGAGGTGATCAGTGAATATTCGCTGAATGAATGAATGCTGGATGGTAGATTTAACTTGTTCGACTGTATTGGGTCTATAACTCAAGAAGGTAATTTCAGTCCATGAACAATACACACATGGAGCACTGGTCCAAGTCCATGGCTCTGAATGCTTGGGCCTCAAGGGTCACATTGACACCACCTGTATCACTGGTTCCATCAGCAGAAGTGGTGTCCTCCATCCAAGGAGAACAACTTCAAAGCAAAAGGCACCTAGTGGCCTGATAACTGGTAAAACTATCAGACAGAATTCTTCCTATGGTGGCCCCCATTTACTCACCTGCCCATACACCCCATTTCTGCCCTCATCCCCTCAAGAATAAACTCTGCCGCTGCCTGCTACTCCTTCCTCCCTTCTATTTCTCCAGCAACTCTCAGAAGCACCTTAAAATCCTGCTCTTGCCATCAGATTTTAATGAGGGGGATGAACTCAGCAATTAGACGCAAGGAAAGGACTGGTTAGGGTCCCGTACATCAGTGTTTAACCCAGCATACCGTGCAGCCCTCCAAGCATTAACCTCATTCCCTGTACACACTCAATTAGGCATATTTACTTCTCATTATCCAGCATGCAATCATGAGTGCTAATAAAAACCTCTGCTACCCCCAACAAAGCAATTAATGCCATTAGCTGTCTCTCAGAAACTCTTCGGCGAAGTCCGCTCATTCATCCATTCAGTCATGAATTCATGCACGTATGCCCTTTCCTATTTAACAAAGGTCAAGTGCACACCTACTGTGTGCCTTACCAAGCACAGGCCTGGGACTGGAGCAATGAACTGAGATACTGTCCTACTTTACAACAGGCAAATGGTTATACCACTGAGTGATGAGGGGCACAGCCGGGTGCTAGTGAAAACCCAAGGAGAAAATGAATGGGGAAGCACACCCTGGCTCCCTAGCACCAGTTCAAATCCCAGCTCTACCGCGTTTTAGCTCTGAGTGTCAAGCAGCCAGTTACGACTTCTAAGTTCCATTTGTAAGATGGGGATAATCATCCTAACATCCCATAGGGGAGCTGGGAGGATTAAATGAGATGATGCCTCTCAGGTGCCTTGCTGAGCACACGGCACAGAGTGTATGTTCAGTAAACAGGGGCTATTAGGGTTTCCTACCCTATTCTCAGCCTTCAGACTTGGCCAGGCACAACCCATTTCAGTCCATTCTCCTCTGGCCTGAATCCTACACTTCAGAAGTTGAGAGTGAGACAGGCATTGGACAAATGGGGCAGCAAATTTCAGAGGACAGGAAATAGTCCTGGCCAGGAAGGTATACAAAGGATGAAGCCCAAATACACATCAACTCTCCCTGGCTGGGGGACTGTGACCTGGATTTCTCCACCTGCCAGACAATATGCTTGTCCCTTTCTCAATCTATTCCTCCATCATGGGCCCAGAGACAGAGACACTAGGAATCTGTACTCTAGATCAGGATACTTGGATCATGGACACAAAGTGAGGGTGGGCTGACCGGTATGAGGGGCTGTAGACACACACTGATGCCAATCCACTATGGACGCACATGTGTGCATGTTGCTAGCGACATGCTGGGGCTCTAGCTGCTCCAAAATGGCCTGGCAATGACACTGACACATCTGCCTTACATGGAAAAAAACTCTATATGCACAAAAAATTGAGATATCTTAAAGAAGTAAAAGAATAGATGCAAATACACACAACCATACAATTGGAACATTTCTGGAATGATACACAAGGAATTATTAGCAGTGGCTGCTTCTGTAAAATTGGGGAGCTGGGTTGTAAGGGGGGAGTTTTAGATTCTATTTAAAACCCTTCTAAATGGTTATTTTGTACATGCATACATTATCTATCTATATCCACATTGACATCTCTATCTAACTCTATAGAAAACAAAACACAATCTGGCTTCAAGAGCCTCTGCCGGCAGCTCTTTCAGACTCGGGGTGGAGGGGGTGTGGAGGTAGAGGGATGGGGTGCAGGATGGGAAAGGGAGGCTGGCCAGGAACTTACTGGTGTTGTGGTCTATGAAGTAATCTCCAACCTGTGGGTCATACGCCTCTTCCCATCCTAGTGGCAACTCATCACTAATGCAGTCAGCAAAGGTGAGCGGTTTGGTGTACCTGGCAAGGGAGAGGAGAAACAGACTCCATCAGCCCACAGTCCCCAAGGCCCTACAGCTCACTGCTTCTCTCAGCCTCCCTGCTCCTCTGGGCTGGCCCAACAGAGCCACAGACGTCGCACTGACCCTGGCTCTGCTGTCCCCATGGCCCCTGGTGTCCCGGGGAAGGTGAGTGCATGGCTGCCGCCGCAGGATTAGATCACCCACGAGGGAGGTGGGGAATCTGTATTCCAGTCCCAACTTTGCCACTGATTTGGGAATGATTTGAGCAAGTCATCTTCCTTCTTTGGGCCTCTGTTTCTGCATCTCTGGGGGTTTTGCAGAAGAGGGTTCAAAGGTTAAGTCTTGCTTCTGGACTCAGACTCCAGCCCTTGCTGGCTTCTTCATTGGCAACTCACTTGCCAACCCCACCCCTGGTCTTCATTCTGGCTCTATCTCATGTTTGTCATGCCCACTTGCCCTCCTGAAAGCTGGCTTACAGCCGCATCTAGAATAGCAGATGTTCCATCCCTATGAATTTGGCCAAAAGAAGTATTTATTTGCCTCCTGAGCAGGTTCCCAAATGCATACACCCACCACCATCCTTCCCTAGACAGTTCAGGCCAAACTGATCTTTTTAGTAATAACCACCATCTAAGACCCCATTTGGGTGTGCAGTGGTGGTAATCACCCACTTGGTGGCTAAGTCAGACAGACAAATCATCCAACTAAATGAACTAAGGCATGTCAAGCCTGGAAAAGAGCACAAGCCTCCGGTCAAGCATTTTAGCCAGAGTGCAGGGAGCCACCAACCTAGATATACAGCTAATCAGCCTGAGTGACCCCTCCAGAAAACCCCTTTGGTTCCTCCCATTGCAGACTCTGCTTAAAATACATATTCAGATGTTCTCCGTCTCCTGTGTGCTCCCAACCCCTCCCAATCCTGGAAGACCAGAAGGCTCTGTTTCATCGCTCTTTGGATAGAGTGGTAAGCTGAGGTACAAGAGGACAGGAAGAAAGAGGACTGGGGGGGTCTAGGAGTTCTGATGAAGACCCTCCCTCCAGGCCTCAGGAAACTACCTTCTCTCTTCTCCTGTGCAATCTCCTCTCCTATACCCACTCCAAGTCAGACTTAAAGCGAAATACTGGGGGGAAAAGAAACGCTGAAAGAGCCCCTGGTGAACAGGACGTGGCGAGTTCACGTGCCGCCATATATCCAAGTCAGGTAGGCTGTGAAAAATACCTCCTGGCTGAATACACGGAGAGTCCAAAAGCTTGTTAGTAATTTACCGCTGTATTGTGGGAGAAAGTGAGGTCGAGGCCAGAGGTATCTGGGACATGCAACGCACTCAGCTCCGTCAAATAAGGATTCAGTAAGCATCACTTACATTGGCTGTGTGGGTTTGGCAACTTACTTAATCTCTCTGAGCTTCAGTATTTTTTTTTTTTTTTTTTAGAGGTGCGGGGATGGAGGGAGAGAGAGAGAGAGAACCTCAAACAGGCTCCACTCCCAGTGCAGAGCCTGACGTGGGGCTCAATCTCACGACCCTGAGATCATGACCTGAGCCGAAATCAAGAGTCAGACACCTAACCCACTGAGCCACCCAGGCGCCCCTCACCTAAATCATTCTTTTTTTTTTTTTTAAGATTTATTTGAGGGGCGCCTGGGTGGCTCAGTCAGTTAAGCGTCTGCCTTCTCCCTCTCCTACTCCCCTCTGCTTGTGTTTGTTCCCCCTCGCGCTGTGTGAGTCCCAAGCAGGGGGAGAGGGAGAAGCAGGCTCCCCGCTGAGCAGGGAGCCCGATGCGGGGCTCGATCCCAGGACCCCGGGACCATGACCTGAGCCCAAAGCAGATGCTTAACCAACTGAGCCACCCAGGCGCCCCACACAGATATGAATCTTACTATATATATTGTTTGTAACCCAGAAAACCAAGAAGATATGTCCTTTCCTGACAGTTCCCCTGGATCAGCACCTTTCAAAATTCTTCCATGGGGATCAATTAAATGGTTTCATCCAATGGTGCATCTAAGCAAGAGATCCTTCTGTCCCCCACGTGCTCAATAAATATTCGTGGAATGGGTGACTGCAATAATGAGTATGTAGGAATGAAAAATAATGATGTATTATTCTATATGTTGCTAATATGGGAGGATGCTCTCAATATATTATGAGAAAAACAACACTGTTGAAAGAGAAAATCTACAGGATACTGTTATTGTATATTTTGCCTACAAATCTGTGTGTGTGTGTGTGTGTGTGTGTGTGTGTGTGTGTATAGAAGAGAAACTGGGTGCTTGCTTCAGCAGCACATAAAGAAGGGAAACTGGAAAGATGTACATTAAAATGTCACCTTGGTACAGGGGTCTTAATATTTTTTTTTACTAATTTCTCTGTAATGTTCATACATCAGTGTAATTAAAATATTTAATAATGGCTAAATCTAGGCCTAGAAAGCAAGTTATATATGTCATATTCTCTCTCCAGGTAGCAGGCACTCTTATTCCATTTTACAAATGAGAAAACATGCTCAATATCACACAGTCAGTAAACCCCAGAGGGATAACCTAAAGCCCCACTACCTGATTCCCAAACGTGAGTTTTGCTAATAAGAATTAACAAGACCAAGTGAGTCTCAGAACAATCTGGAACACAGAGTAAGCTATGCCAGAGATACAGGCAACGACTCTGGACCAGAGGCAAGTCTGTAGGCAAAAGGCGCTGGAGCTTTAGCATATTTGCACCTTTGGTCATCTGTGTCTTGGTACAAAGATGTTCAATACACTTGGATCATCCACAGCTGCTTGATGAAAATATAATCAAATGTTTCAAAGTCACCCAAGTCATCAATACCAGTAATTCACTGAACTCTCTCAGTGAGGAGGGGTCTGGGGGCAGGTCTGAAATACCAAAATGCATCAATTTTCCAGAAAACCATGAACTCCACTAATTGTTCCGGCCTTAGAAACAGGGAAGTCAGAAGTGAGAGAAATGTTAGCTACAAGGTTCAGTAATGTGACTGCCATGAGAATACCCCACTGAGATGCTGACTTCCACACGCAGTGAACACAGACACTTGTGCCCTTCAGGGATAAAGAAGAGTGAATCAAGAGGACCCAAAGTCAGAAGGAGAGGGCCTGAGGAGAAAGGCAGGCTCTGGTTTGATATTCAGGGTTCCCCTTTGATGCAATCTTGGAGAAAAAGCCAGAGGGCTGATAGCCTAGCTCCCAGAGCTCATCCATGGGAAAGAGAAAAGCTTCTATTGGAAGACCGCAACTTACAAGAAATCTGGACAGCAAGATTCTCTCTGGCACAAATGCCAAGAGGGAGATGAATTATTCAGTGTGCAGCAATGTGTCATTCAGAGAATCAGGATGAAGAGAAGTGTTTTTAGCTGCACAAAGATTTAAACACACACACACACACACACACACGTGTATATATATGCACATGCACACATTCACTCTTCCTGCCAGAGAGAACGGTCTGTTTAAACCAGTCCCCTCTGGGAAATGGTGGGTGCTTCTCTGGCCTACAATGTTCCCCCTTGGGCAAGTGCCAAAGAATGTGGGCTGGGAAGAGATGTCCGCTTTCAGATGTGGCCCAGACTTGGGGGCTTGCCTGGAACTCCCAGCCCCCACCCTCCGGTGAAGCAATTCACCCCATTTTAAGCTTCAGGGTGTCCTGGACTACCGAAAACCCCAATCATGAAATCGAAATGCCCCAAATACTGGAGGGGCAAGAGGCAGGAAGGGAAGAGGCCCAAGCAAAAACTCGTTCTGCCTCTTCTTAATTACAAATCTCTGAAGGAACACAAACATTCCTAAATGTTTCACAACAGGCCCTCCCGCAGAAGCGGCCCGGATGTGTCACCTTGGAGACAGGTAGGTTCTGCCAGGATCACCCTATGGGGAGCACACTACAGGGAGTGCACTGGCCCACCTGTGCAGGAGCACTGGCTCCCTGCCCTCCACCCGGCGTCCTGTCACTTTCCTATGGTCTGTGGGAGAGGCTCCCAGATCGCCATGGCCGATATTCGGTATTCAGACGGTGCATCCTTTCTAAGCAAGGCAGCTCAGAGAAGGCCTTTTGCCAAGTCTAACACTGGGTGGTGATTCTCTGGGGACTGAGGAACGCGTAACCTATCTTTCATGTTCCTACTGCCTCCCCAGCGATCCCAATGCTTCCCACAGTAACTTCTTTATCGCCGTCCAGCAGGATGCGGGCCCCTGAGTGGGCTCTCTCCGAAGGACAGCTGGGCGGGATCACTTTCTAAAGGGCCCTTCAAGATCAGAGGAGATAAAGGGCCCTCCAGACTGCAAGCCAAGAACTGTCCAAACTTTCAGCTGAACCTCTCCTCCTGCCCAGGCACAAGGAGCCGGGCCAGCAGGCTCCTCCGCCTGGGGCTGTTTCACATGCCTAGTTCCCGTAGCTTTGATTGCACACCTCTGACCTCCGACCTTTGCAGCCTCACCTCCAGGCTGCTGCGGAGCAGGGCCGCATTGCCAAACTGCCCCTTCACCTTGGGCACCCTGAAGGCTGGGGTGGGCAGGGAGAAAGTGCCATATTGGAAGTTCTCTTCCCTTCCTTTAATTCAGTTCCGTTCAAGCACCTTAATTCATACATCTCACAACAGGAGGGGGGGGGTGATAAAAACAACCATCTCAGAGTTTGTGAGGAGGACTGCGTACCCAGAACACAGCTGAACCT
This sequence comes from Callorhinus ursinus, assembly GCF_003265705.2. Classification (NCBI taxonomy): domain Eukaryota; kingdom Metazoa; phylum Chordata; class Mammalia; order Carnivora; family Otariidae; genus Callorhinus; species Callorhinus ursinus. Next base: position 35,306,544 of record NW_027397065.1, read on the forward strand.
TCATCAACGCCAACTGCAGAAGTGGACGAGACAGACAGGCACCTGCTCTAACACTCTAGTCGGGAGATACACCCCAATCAGGAAGCAAGCCACCGAAGTCACTGCCAGCAGAGATTCATGCCATGCAGAAAAATGCCACGGGGTGCTGGGATCAAGGGTAATAGGGGTGGGGAGAGGAGGGGAGGGAGTGCCAGAGGAAGGCTCTTGCAGGTGATCTTTGAGCGGAGACCCCATGGGGGGAAGCAATGGGAAGGGCCAGTTGGGGTGGGAAGATGTTGGTGAGTTGCGGGGGGTGGGAGAAAGCCACCTGACACATCTTTCTGTTACAAGTGATGGCTTGGAGGCATGGGGATGTCGTGGGTGGGCTTCCCTTGTAAGTGCCTCCCCTATGCTACGCTGCAGAAGGAGACCTAGAGAAGCTCCCTGCCTCACCCTCTGCTTTCCTTCTCTCTCTCCCGTTTCCGGTAGTCCTCCTAGCAACAAACATTTACTGCATGGACACAAGAGCCTAGTCCCATGCCAGACACTATGAGGACTCTGACATTTGAATAAACCTTATCTCTGCCTTCAAAAGCAGCAGGTCTGGCCAGGGAGCCAATGCTCACCCTTAAAACAGGCAGTGACCCATCGCCATGGCATTTGGTGACTGTATATGAGGTGGCTGTGCTACCTGGCGCTGTGGACCACAGGCAATTAATTAGATGATGTAGGGATGGTTAGTAAGCTGCTAGGTCAGCCTTCAGATGCGAAAGGCCAAGGGGTTGGGAAACTGGAGAAAATGAGGCAACAAGGTGTAGTGAAGAAAGGCTGGAGGAAGGAGTCGAGGCAGGAAGGAAGAAGATGGCAGGCAGCTTCACGGTTCCTGGGGAGACAGATGAGCTGCTACCCACAGAGGCTTAGGAGCCCACGGTGGTCTGAAACCCATGCTCAACATCTTCCACAACTGTGGGCGTGTTCCATAACCTCTTTAGGAGGAGTGTCCTTCTCTGTGAAATTTAGAAGTCCCAATCTCATAAGGGTGTGGTGGGGATTAAATGAGATAACCCATATAAAGTGCATCGCACAGGGCCTGGCATGTAAATAAGCCCTGAGTAGATGTGGGTTGTTAACGGGATCTGTGGAGAGGCTTTGTGCTCTGTGCCTCGTGAGAATCATGTCTCCTTCCACCTTAGGTGGTCAGATATGTTAGTGATCCTCATCAGCCTCACTCTTCACCCCAAGAGATACCCCGTGGTGGTTAAAACTCCCAGGCTCTAGAGTCAGCCACCCGCATCCCCATGCAGACACAGTCACTTACTCTTTGGCCTTGGGCATGAACCCTAACCTGCCTGAGTTTGCTTCTTCATCTGAAAAGTGGGGATGTTCTGAGTGATCACCTAGTTAAAATGAGCTGTGCTGAGCCCGTGGCACACAGGGCTCAACCAACATTAGCTGGTATTGTGAGCTGGGTTTTCTATCCTTATTTCTATGATGGGGAAACTGAGGCAAAATAACTGTCCAGGTTAAGAGCCAATACACCCTGCACTGTGCTCCACGGCCTCCTTTCCTTCCAGGGGCTGGAACTGCATACACGCTCCCTTTCTGGAAAGTAAACCAGGAGTTAGGAGATGGCAGCTGGAGGGGGTTTGGCTCTCACGATCTGCTCTCTGGAGGAGGTGTTTACGCCAGGAACTTCTAAGCTCTCTTTCTTAAGAGAACACTCCCCTCCCTCCCTTCACTCTCAAAACACCTATCTCAACATTCTGGTGTTTTTTACCCCCAGACCCCTTTGCTTCCCTACTTTGGTTGAGTTGGTTTATCTGGAAGCTTTCTTGGCTTGGTCACTCCCACTCCTGGAATTCTTTTATGGGGAAAAGAAGAGGAGGGAGCAAACTGTTTAGAGGGAAGGTTCCAGACTGTTCTCCATGCTCCCCTCTCCTCTTTAGGCTGGCCCCTTCCCACACACACTGGTGGCTTACTCCCCCTGCTAAATCTCATCTTTACCCTGCCCTCACTGAGTTCTTGGGCTGGTCCACCTCATCAGCGTCGATCCCCAGGTCTCTCTGTCCATCTGTTCCCGATTCCCTCCAGCTCATGGACACAGTGGTGAATCCGCGCTGATACCCCTCTGCAAACCACTTGCTGGGATTTAAGATTATGGTTCTGAGAACCAGATCGTGCATTAGAGTAGGCATGGCCAACTGACCACTGGAAGGCCAAATTCAGCTGACATTCTGCAGTAGCCTGTTTGCCTATTACAGCACTTTGTTTAAAAGTAGAATTAGCATGACTATTGGGGGCCGCACTCTTGTTGAACACAGTACCCTTGCTGTAACATGTCACTCCAACTTCTGTCTTACCGAAAGGCAACATAGAGTAGTAGTAGTTAAGAACATAGGGCTCTGGAGCTAGACTCCTGGCTTTGAATCCAAGCTCACCCATTTTCGAGCTGTGTGACCATGGGCAAGACATTTAAACTCTCTGTAGCTCAGTTTTCAAATTTGAAAAACAGGGAAAAAATAATACATTTATTAAATACCTACTACGTGCCAAGAACTTTTCCAAGCACTTGTGGATATTAACTTACTTGGCCCTCATTAACAACCCTTTTCGGTAGGTACTTTTCAGACCTGCTTCACAGTGTTCTTTGAGAATTAAATGAGAGAATGCACAAAAAGGAACTTCGGAATACATGAAATCAACATGAGCAATTCATTATTATTTTCACTGCCATCCAAATGAGGCCTCTGATGCAAAGGTGTTAAAGAATGATAAAACTGAACAGGGCATATAGAATCTGACAAATCAACGCCCTTGTTCTACTGTTAAGAAAACGGAGGCACAGAGAGAAAAGACTTGCCCAGAGCCACCCAAGAACCCAGTGGCAGGGCTGAGAATAAAATCTGGAATCGACCCCAGGCCTGCATCACACTCATGACACCAACAGATCAAGCCAATCTGGTGCTGAGTTTGGCTCCATATGAAATGCAGTGAGTATCTGAACATCCTGCAAGATATGGTTACTGATAGTATTTTCTGGGCTAACTGACCCTATGCTACTGAAAGGAGAATGACCCAGCAAGTGGTTCGCGGAGGGGTATCACGGTAAGAACCTGAATGAAACCATGGAGCTCCCACTCATGGAGAGACAAGGCTGGGAGAAGGGCCCTTCCTTTTGCCCATTTCCTCATTGGAGGGTAATTTCTTGAAAGCCCAACACCACAACAGAACAAGGCACCTGGTATGCATGTCTGTCCCTCACCCAACTCCACCCCAGCTTCATTCTCATTCTTGAACTGAGAGCTAGGCTAAGGCAGTTCTGTGCCCTATAAAAGGGCCAGTTTCATCCTTCTTAGCTGTGTAATCTTAGTCCATTCTTTCCCCAGCTCTGAGCCTCAGTTTCCTCAGAGGTATAAAGCAGTCAAGAAAATCTGCCTTGCAGGGTTCTTGCAGAGACTGAATCAATTAGTACATGGGAATGACTCAACACAGCACTTGGCATGTAATGCTGGGTAGGAACGCAGAGCTTCTCCTTTCTGTAGTCAGGATCCTGAGGGCATTCAACCCCCAGTTTTCACTCCTTCCAGTCCCAGAAGCTAGGTTTCCAAGGGGTCTTCCCAGGTGCTAGGCTGTTCCTGAACCTCCAGCTCAAAGAGCAGAGGCCACAGCCTACACCTCCCTGGAATCTGACCATTCCTCTATTCCTTGAGCTCTGAGCCTCACCCTACCAATGCAGGCCTGAGAAGCTGGTCCTTCTAGAAGGAATTGGCCATGAAGGCTTCTCTGGGATCCTGTCTGACCTGTGGCCCCTTCCATGACAGCACAGCTTAGAGCACTGGAAGGGGAGTGACGAGATCTGGGTTTGAATCCTGATGCTATCACCAGGTTAGCCATGCCCTTGGGCTTCCTACCCTCTCTGGGCTTCACAACTCCAAAACAAGGGAGCTGGAATATGGTATCTCTGAGGCTCCCTTTACAGTTTTAGCCTTCACTAATCTACTATTTGGCCACCTGTCCCAAAGGTCAAGAGCACTGTGAGGTTGCAATGAAACAATAATGAAAATGTCTTTTGCTGAAGGCCAATTAAGTATGAGGCGCTGGACCATATGCTCTATGTAAGAGAAATAATTTCCTTTATCCTCACAACTTTTTTGTGAAGCAGGTACTGCCACCTTCATTTAACCAAAAGAGCAAACAATGCTGAATAGTAATAGTAGTAGTAGTAGTAATAATAATAATAGTAATAGTAACAATAAACAATGCTAAACTTTGTTGAGGGTGTACAAAGTGCCAGGCACTATTCAGGCTCCCTTCCATAGACATCTTTCAATGATTCTAAGTGGCACATTTAAAAATATGTTTTAACATCCCTGAAGTTGGGCTGTGTGTCACCACTGCTTACTGACATCTTACAATACTGTCAGCCAGCCTGCAATCCTGATGGAGGTTTCTCTTCCTGTGTACAGACATCAAAGGTGTCCTGGCTTGGGATAAAATCCTAGAGACAACAGTGGAGTACTTTTAACCCCTAGGAGCCAAATGGTTGTGGGGAAGGGTTGAGGAGGCAGTGAACCGACCTGTTCAGCAACATTCCCCAAACAGGAGTGCAAAGTAAGTAGGCTAACTACATGATTGCCACCATGCTGGCTTCAGAGCCCAGCACCAAAGCCTTTGAATTCCCCTGTGGGCCTTTATAACAAGGCTGTGTCACCAACACTTTGAGGGCAACAAGGACGCTATTCAAAGCACAGACACCAATAATCCTGAGTTAAAAAGTAACTCCAAAGAATTGAATTTATGAAACTAATATAACACTGTATGCTAACCACACTGGAATTTAAATAAAATAAATTAAAAAAAAAAAGAATTGGATTCTGAATAGGAAGATGTTTTAGGAACACTGGCGCTTTATTTTATCTAGTTGGGTTTTGGTTTTTTGTATGTATAAAAGCAGTACGTGAATTAAAAGAAATCTAGGTTTGGAAGATTTATTTCAATAAGTAGGAAAGAAACATTTTATTTAATTTCAAAATATTGGGTTATAATTCAATTGGTCGTTTTTTTCCTTTCCTAGTAGCACATAAAATAATGGTGCTTCTTAAAAAAAAAATCAATGTTGTGTTGATTTGAAATAACCCAAAGCTAGAAACAATCCAAAAGCCCATTAACAGTTGAATGGATACGGGGTGCCTGGGTGGCTTAGCCAGTTAAGTGTCAGCCTTTTGGCTCAGGTCATGATCCCGGGGTCCTGGGATCAGTCCCACGATGGAGCCCCACTTCAGGTACCTTGCTCAGCGGGGAGCCTGCTTCTCCCTCTTCCTCTGCCCCTCACCCTGCTCATGCTCTCTCTCTCTCTCTCTCAAATAAATAAATAAAATCTTAAAAAAAACCCAAAACCAAACAGGGGCACCTGGATGGCTCAATCCGTTAAGCGTCTGCCTTCGGCTCAGGTCATGATCCCAGGATCCTGGGATCAAGCCCTACGTCAGGCTCCCTCCTCAGTGGGGAGCCTGCTTCTCCCTCTGCCTCTGCCACTCCCCCTGCTTGTGCTTGTTCTCTCTCTCTCTCTCTCTGTCAAATGAATAAATAAAATCTTTAAAAAAATTTTAAAAAACCAGTTGAATGGATAGACAAATGTAGTGTATCATATAATGGAATACTACTCAATTAATAAAAAGGTACAAACTCTTAACACATGCAACAACATAGATGAATCTCAGGAACATTATGCTGGGGATAAGAGTCAGGGAAAAAGAGACGATACTACATGTTTCCATTTATATAAAATTCTAGAAAATAAAAAATAACCTCTACAGACAGAGAGCAGACCAGTGGTTGCCTGGGGATATGGGTGGAGAGAGAGAGAGAAGGGCTACAAAGGGACACAAAGATGGGAATGCTTGTTATATTGATTATGAAGACAGGTTCACAGATGTATATGTTTGTCAAAACTCATCCAATTACACTTGTTAAATACATACAATTTAGTGCATTTTAATAATCAATTTCTCAATAAAGTTGTCAAGAAAAAATAAAGAAAAACCCCAGGAACACTTGGCCGGTTGAGAGGTAAAACCAACTGGCCTCAATGCCCAGCTCTGCCACTAAGTGACTGCAGGCGGCAAGTCCCTTTCCCATCTTGGGCCGCTATTTCCCCATCCCCACCATGAAAAGATGACACAGTGATTGCTAAGGGACTTTTCAGTACTGAGTTTCCAAGACTGTCCTCAGTACTTGTCCAAGGTCACATGGCCACAAAGGAGGGGATCCTCCCAGGCACCCGGATTTCCTGACCCTCCCCCTGTTCCCCATGTCCATATTCATTTATTCTACGAGCACCCCTCCTGACATCTCCTTATTGTATACAGCAGTGGTTCTCAACTCTGAGCTGCATCAGAACACTCTGGAGGGCTTGAGAACCCACAGATGGCCACAATTCACCCCCATACTTTCTGATTCAATAGGTTTCTGATTCTGGGAGGGGCTGAGAATTTGCATGTGCCACAAGCTCCCAGGGGATGTTGATACTGCTGGTCCCGGCACCATACCTAGGACCCACTGGCGTATAACAGTATCCCCAACCTCATAACTGCAGGGACTCTAAAAAATGGTATCCAACCTTGTGTTCAAGAAATGCCTCTCCTTCTCTATCAAAACTTTCTGCCTCCCCGTCCCACTCTGCAGGGCCTGCTCATGGCCACTCAGCCTCTCCCTGAGCACAGCTCTGTAGGCAGGCTGTATCAGCCCTTTGCTAGTGTTTGCTGAGCTCCTGCCCAAAACAGTGTCTTGCCTGAGGTCCCACAGCCAGTGAGCACAGAGCCAGCATTCGGATCTGATCCAGGAACTCAGGTTCTCAACCACTGAGCTGCTCTGTATGTAGAAGGCCCTCAGTGAGCATCGTTTTCTTTCTTTCTTTTTTTTTTAAATTTTTTATTGTTATGTTAATCACCATATATTACATAATTTGTTTTGGTGTAGTGTGCATTGTTTTCTTTCTGATTTATTTCATATCAAGCAGCTCTCTTCCCTTTGCATCCATTTGCAGACAGAAGGTCAAGCAGGGCTGGGGGCTGGGGCCGGGGCAGTTGGGAGTACTTGGCCTATGGGCTCTCCAGGACCTTGGTTCAGCAGGTGCAGGACTAGGCCACAAAGCCCACCTGCCCTAACTCTCCAACCATCAAGGGTCTTCTGGGTGCCCTTTGTGTCTTCGGGTAGACACCTGTCATCTTGTGCTGTAACCCCCACAACTTCTATCATCTTGCTACCTCTTTTTGCCCCTGTACGCATTTATCAGGGGCTCCAAACACCTGGCTTCCAACCTCCCCTCTCCTCCAGGCCTTTCCACCAGGACTACACTGGAAGAAACCTTTTCAAAGCTGAGCCATGCATTTCACACTAGAGGTGACCTGCCAAAGCCCTGGGAGGGCAGGACACTGTCCTCCCTCCCCCACCACCACTATTCTGTGGGCAGCAGGGTCAGGGTGGTTTCCTGGGTTGCCCACCTTGGCAGGTAGGGCCTTCCCGACACCTTTCCTAGACACTGCAGCTGGCTGGTTTAGGAAAGCACAAGTCAGCGCAGCCCGGCTGTGTCTGAGAATCTGAAAAGCTGCAGATGCCCAAGTGTTTGCAGATTGCATCACAGGGCGCAGACTGATCTAGTCCAGAAGCTCACCTTGTCTGTCCATCTCACTGCTACTTCCTTAGTTTCCAAGTCCTATGTGTAGGACTAGAGTAACTGACTACAAAGGAACTCTGCACAGGAGTTGAAAAGGTAATGGTTTTCACCTCCGAGAAATAGGACTTTAAGGGTTTATTTTCCTCCCATTTCTTTTTAAAGAAGAAAATAAATAGAATGTGTTGTTCCCTGAAGGGAAGCCCTACCTGCAAATCAACATTAAACACCAAAGTGTGCTGAGCTGAAGACAGCTGAATTAAAGTCAGCAGTGAAACAAATCAGCAAATAAAACAGCTATTTCAGGAAGCCCTGGAAAGGAGCAGATACAATATGAATTATTCATTCATACTGCCAGAATGACTTCTGGGCATTGTCTTCTGTGCTCTGTTCTCTTGCTCTTGCTCATGCAGCCATTCAAGCACAGAGAGGGGACACAATACCCTGGCCCTGGGACATGGGTGCCTGTGCGCACACGTGCGCACACGCGTGCGTGCGCGCGCACACACACACACACACCCCACAAGGAGGCCAGGTGGCCACTCCAGATGGTGAGCCACACAGAAAAGAAACCCACAGGTTGGCAGGCGCCTTCAGCTCCAGTGCCAGGGGAGAATATATGAATATCCAACTGGCCCAAGAGGATTGTAGGGAAAGGAAGGGAGAGGGAGAACAGTGTCACAAAAGATCACCTGCATAGTGCAAGAGAGACCATGTACAGTGTTTCTAATATTCCACAAGTTTCCTAATTGCTTGAGAGGCAAGGGGGCTGAGGGCTTGATCGGCAATGGGAGGGATTTGGAACATCAGCTGATCCCCACACTGAGCCTGCCCGAGCTCTGGACATCAAAGGGTGCATCTAGCAGGCTTGGTGGAATGGCTCCATCTGGATTCTGAAGTCATCAGTCCTCCTTGCTGCCTGACTATAGAAGAAGCTCTGCTATATATCTTATATCCATCCAGGTGAGCTTGGCCAAGTCCCTTCCCCTCCTGGGGCCTCTGTTTCCCCAACAATGAAACGAGGAGGACGGACTCCATCTCAACCAACTCTTCCAGGTCTCGCATTTCGTGGTGCCATTTTGTCATGAAAATCTAGTATGCAAAGGGTGACTTGCATGATCCTCTGTAAGGACCCAGTGTCAAAACCCTCAGAGAGTAATAATACGAGCACATGCTCAATCCCTTACATGTATGACATGGCATTAAGTTTTCACAGCAAGCCATGTAAGTAGCTCCTATGATAATCCCCCGGCATAAATGAGTGGAACCTTAGAGAACGATATGGAGTTGTCCAAGGTTGCTCAGCTGGTAAGAGGCAGATTGAGGATTTGAATTTAGATCTTAGCGACTATTCAAAAACTGAGTAGAAATCGCTGACTACACCATTGGGTGGCCAGAAGAAGGGATTTTTTTAAATACCAAGGAATTTAAAACTACTCCCTAGAGGTTTAAACAATAAAGTCTGGGAAGAAGGGAAAACTGTGGGACTATTTTTATCCCCAGCTACAAACTGGACATTAGGAATTTTATGGGAATACCATGGGTGAGGCTGTAGGAGACAAAGAGGAAAAGAACTGTGTATTAGATAAACTGAAAGAGATGCTCATCTTGGAGCCCCAGGAGCAGAAGTCAAGGCTGATGACCGACAAAACAGGAGTCAGAGAAGCACCCGAGTCCTCAAAGAGAAAGGGCCTCAAAAACTTCATCACTTGTCTCACCGCTGTTTTCAGCCTACCCAGGTGGAAAGTTTCATACACAGAGATGTTCAATGCAGCATTATTTATCATACAAAAAAAAAAATGGACACAGCCTCAAAATCAATAGGGAATAGGTAAACTATATAGGGACTGAATGGTTGGTAATAACCATTTGATGCAACTGTTTGAAATGTACGCTCACGAAGCCTTTTGATGATAGAGGAAAGAGTGCTTATATTACAGAATTTAAAAAGAAATAAAACAGCAGGATATAAAACTGTGTGTGCAGCACAATCTTACCCACCTGCAAGAAAAAGGGAAAATGACAAGGAAAAATGCCAAAATGTTGACAGTGTTCATCTTTCAGTGGAGGGGGCAATGTTTAGGGATTTTTTTTCCCCTCCTGCTTTTATAATCAGAAAAAAAGACAGAAAAAATACTAAAATTACCAAGTACATTTTTTTACACAACTTGAGTTCTTCTATTTAGAACCTCTTACTACCTCTTCATTAAAAAAAAGGTCATTCCAAAATGAACCCTAATTTTCTTAGAGAAAAATGCAAAGTATAGAAAAATATTAAAACATTGAAAGAAAACAAACCTCAACACTCGTTATATGATCCTTGCTGAGAAGTGGAGCCATGACACCGAGTGGAGGCTGGTGAGACTCCCATATGGCCCTGGGCTGGCTGCCAGGAGAGGAACTCACCCAGCCCTCCTCGGTCACCTCCCCAGAGCCTGTGGACCCGCAAGGGACCAGCCCGGGAGGCTGTCTAGGGGCTGATGTGAAAGGCCCTGGGGAGACCTGACAATGATTTCTAGATCCTCCCCCCAAAGGCATCTGGGTAGGCAAACAGAAAAATCCCAAACCATTATCAGTCACCCCAAATTACAACCAGTTAGGTTTCGCTGGAGGAGTGCTTAGTGGAGGGTAATAAATAGGGGACAGCTTGGAATATTTTGTGTCAAACAGAACGCTGATGGGGCTCAGACCAGCCCGTGACAACACAAACTGTGGTAAGAATAGCCTGACAGAATACTCGGCCATAGGAGCTGTTAAAACAACTCTCACCCACCCACGCCCCTGAACACCTCTGCCATGACAAGGTTCTGGCTCAGACAAATGGCAGCTTCCTGCTGCTTCTGGTGAGGACATGGTTTCAAGACCACTCCATGCGTACTCCACACTATTTCACACATTCCATGCCTTTCTCCTTGCTGTTCCTGCTGCCCAGAACACCTTTTGGTCTGGGCACCTGTTGATCTAAAGCAAGGGTTGAAGAGTTCTTTCTTTACCATATATGTCCTTTTATTGTTTGTGCGTCTGCCACCTCCACGAGTTTTAAGAGGGCCTGAGCGGTGTCTTACCAATCACGGTAACCTCAACATCTTACGTGAGTGAGCACTCACCGAATGAATACGCGAACTCATAAAAGAACAACGGAGGAAGGAAAAATTTCACCAGAATGCCCAGCAGGGTTCACAGCGAGGCCTTCTGCCTTCCAAAGTTTTGCTTGACCTAACAAAGGGAAATTTGCAAATGAAGAAATCCTTCAGGGTCCTCAAAGTACTTCCGCATGCCTGACCTTATTTGATTCGCAAATCACCATTAGTGAAACAGCATCCGTACCATCATCATGGCTCCCCCATTTTACAGATGAGCAAACCGGACACTCTGAGACTTTACTCACCTGACAGGGCTTCCAGGGCCCTGGTCTATGCCAGGATTGGACACAGGCCACCTGAGCCTGGGCCCAGGGCTTGCTCGCCTCTACCACAAACTCTCTCAGTAGGTCTCCTTCCTCATTCCCAGCTGGTAACTGGAGAAGTGTGGCAACAGCCAGTTCTCCTTCCCTGGGGAGGGCACATCCCGCTGGGTAGCCACAGAAGCCTCCGGCCCCTCCTCCCCTTTCATTCCCATGAGTATCATCAGCAGCACACAGAAGTGAGTCTCTCTGGCACAGGCATTCTGTGACCCTTGGACGGTCCTGAGGGAAGGAGCTGACGCCTGCGGGTGGGAAGGATCCCTGTGGATTGTCTGTGGGTTTCAGCTACTGGGGAGCCACGGGCGCCATCACCACAGATGATCCCCAGACCGGAGCAGGGCTTGGGCTGGGGCCTCTCCCAGCCTAGCTGACGTGGAGGGCCCTTGCCTGACACTGATGGACTACTATTGCTCCTTTTCCACGGACAGCAACAGAGGAGCCTGGAGCCCACCTAGGTCAGGGGAGTGGGCCAGGCCTTTGGGACCACAGAGCGCTGGTTTCCCAGCTGTGAGAGCTTATGTCAGACTCTTCCCCTCTGTGGGCCCCATGCAGTGGGCGCCCCCGCACGGAACAGGGCTCAACAGTGTGGGCTCCTGTGCTTCCTTCTACTTCCCATCTCTGTCTTTGCTTATTGACATGCTGACTGCCTGTCTCGTCTTTCCCACGAAAACAGAGCTGACCTGCCCAGCTCACTGCTGCTGTCTTACCACAACATGCAGCATAGAGGTGGTTCCTATCTGCCGGATGAACGAAACACAGGACTTGTGAGCAGCCCTTCCTTTCCAAGGGGAAAGGTTTTGAGTTTGTGGGGGCTTTCTGGGGTCTTTTTTTCCCTCTTTCCCTCCCTCCCAGGTAAAGTCATTGAACCCAACACTTACAAAGGCAGCCCCAGCCTCCTGCAAAGAGTCCCAGAGGCACAAAGCACACAGCCCACACACCACGGCCTGTTACAGGCTCACCCTTGAACTCAATGCCCTCCATAAGCGCCAAGGCAAACTGAAAACTCCCCAAAGAACAGGCCCTGCGAGCCCTCCTTGTGAAGCCTTTGAACTGATAGAACCAAAACAGGTCCACAGAGGGGAAACTCGCCAACGGAGCGGACTCCGTGGGCATCCAGCAACACTTTTCTGCAGACGGGCAGGAGTCAGACCCTGTAACTGGGTTCACTGAACACCCAAACATCCTGGGAACTTCAGGAATATTTATTTTGTACAAAGGATACTGCTAGTGCCAGGCACGACCCAGGTTCCCAAAAAATATAGAATGGAGGAGAGAGAGGATAATTTTTTAAAAAGTAAGCTAAAATATATTTCAGAAATTTATCCAACTACTTGAAATTTTGCTTTTCCCTAGAGAACATACAAACCAATGAGAAAGGATTTAACAATTGAACCCCTATCTGCTCAAGGGCATCAATCTTGAAAAACATTCATTTTTGAAAGAGCCTAAGCTAATGATCAAGTATCTTTTTACACAGCTACTATATGCCTAGTGCCAAATCCTACATGAGCTTAAAATCCCGGGAAATAAACACATAAACATATTCATTCACACATTTTATATATATATACATATATATATATATAATGGAGGAATGAAAACAATGAAGACTTTGTTCAAAACGAAACTTTCATGAAAGGTGCCACAGGATTCCCAAAAGGGAGAGATCCCTGCATGCTGGACTGTTCCCAGGAGGCTCCTGAAAGGAAGCAGGAAGTAGCCTGGTCCCTAAGGGCAGTGACTGTTCAACCAAATAAATCACAGTGTATGTCTCCATCCTTCACAACCATTTACTGCACAGGAGAGGAAGCTAGGCCCGAGAGGGGCTGTGATCGGCCTGATGGCACGCAACTGTGGAGGTTCAGCCAGCCAGACCTGGTGCAAAGGCAAAGGCTCCCTTGGGGGCCTGGGGCGGCAAACGGCAACAGCCCTCATCCTTTGGGGTGGGAGATGAGAAGCCTGGGCAAGGTCAAAGCTGGCTGATGCCAGAAGCAGGGCTGTCCTCTGTTTGTACATTGGTAACTTCTTGTCTCTTTACTTAAGAACTTTACATGCAAAGGGCAAGATCTGCCTCAGGGTCTGGAAGAACAGCAAGGGACTGGAAGAAAATTCTGGAAGGAAGAGCCAGGCTGCTGGCGGTGTAGCTCCAAGGAAGCTTGGTGGGATGGGGGTAGGGGGGAGGTCAGTGCCTCATCTTAGGGAAGGCAGGAGAAGGAGGTAAGCAAACCTGCTCAGGGGAGTCTGGGAGGCCCAGGGATGAGAGGTAGCATGGCAGGGGCTGTCCCCGGCCCCCTGGCAGGGCCCAAAATATAGACAGGGGTTTCCAAGTGGGAGAGAAGGCTGCTAGTGAAGTGGAAGGAATAGGTGGGCTTTGGAGCACACAGGTCTGGGTTCGAATCTGAGCTCAGTCATGTACCAGCTGATACAACTTCAACTCATTAGTAATCATGGCAGTGACAGTGCTCATTTTCAGATGATTACCATTTGGCAAGCACTGACCTAAGAGTTACATATACTAACTCAGGGTAATCCTCACAGCAATCCCATGAGAAGATTCTACTTTGTATAATTAAGGATTGTTCTCTGCATTTTAGATGGAAATGAGGCCTGGAGAGGCTAAGCCAGTTGCTCAGGGCCCTGCAAACAGCAAGTGGCAGAGCTGGGATTTCAGCCTGGGCAGGCAGTTTCTGTGCTCTCTTAACCACCCGGCACCACGCGATGAGTAAAACAGGGAATACATGTATTAATACCATGCAAAGTTATTCTGACAATCAGAAAAGAGAAGAGTCGGAGGTCTTGGCACCCAGCTGGAACTCAATGACTGACACCAGAACAGTCAGTGGACAAACTCAAAGCACCGCCGAGGCCACCTGAGGCACAGGAAACAGCTATGGAGGCCCTCCTGTGCGGTTCTTGCTTCGTCAGGGTTATTTGATCACCTGGCATGGACATCCCGTTTTTCAGATGATGAAACTAAGGCTCAGGGAGGTTAACCTGCTTAAAGTCACAGAGCTGGGAGACAATCGGGACAGGAAGCCAACAATGTCTCAACTACTGGTTATACTCAGTAAGCATGCGTATTTTTCAAATTGTGTTCATTCATGTTTACTGAGCTCGCCCCATGCCAGGTTGTGTGCTTAGCACTCTCCGTGCCCTGGCTCATTTTACACTCCCAACCATCCTTGAGGTGGGTACTCAGATTACTGCCAGGTCACCGAGAAAGGGGTCCGACAGCTGGGAAGGAGCAGCTCTGGGGTGTGCATCCCCATTGGCTTCTACTACACAGCTGCCACTCCAGGATGACTGGGCAGAGAATGCGGACCCAACCAGGGTGGAGAGCATGCAGGGAATGAGGAGGTCACTGGGCAGACATCCTGGCCTCAGCTCTGAATGGACAGTCCACTAATCAACACCGTTAGGATCCAAGTATAAACGGGATACCTGAGTGGGCAGAAACAGCACAGCCGTGGGCAGGCCTCAGAAATGCCTCGCCGCACGTCGAGGCCCCTGCACCCCTCACCGGGTGCCCAGGGAGCACCCTCTTCCGGTCTTCCAGCATTTCCTCTGGGCCCTCCTTCCCTCACGTCCTGCCTGACAGCACTTTCATTTGTGTTCTGCTGCTTTTGTCTCTCCTTCTAGAATGGAAGTCGCTTCGAGGCAAGGTGTATGTTGGATTCACTTCTGAATGTCATCAGTATTTTACATATCCCGTGTGTGCACTACACTTCTTGGTGGCACACAGGACAATTTCACAATTTTCACATACAAGGCACTGGATCTCTCGGTGAGAAAATGGATACCCTTTTCAGTTCCCCTTCAGCTTTTCAGATTCCAGTGAGAACAGAGTCTCAGTCTGGTGACACTGTGTCTTTAGCCTCCAACATCTTCCAGGCTCCCTTTTTCATGAAGCAAGATCGTGCCCCAGGCTCACAGCCTCCCTGTCAGCTAGCAGCTAGGGATTGAGAACATCATTTTGCTTCATGGCTTTTGCCAACAACTGGGAAGAGGGTGCCCCAATGACTGAGGTTTGGAAAACCCCTAAACCCCCTATCTGCAAGGTCTTCGGTGTTAATGAGCATTGTTGAACAAATCACTGAGTAATCCAGTGTGCTGAAGAATGAGTGAATGGATGAATGAATGATCGTGATAACGACTGGTTCACTTCCATCCCCCCGCCCCTCCCCATCCTGCCCTCACCAGATGCCATTCATCTCTGAGTGCAGAAAAAGAGAGCACTGCTTAAAAGTAGAGGGCCCAGGGTATGTGGGGAAGTTAATCCACAGGAGGAGCTCTCGACTTCTGTCCGGATGCCCACCAGCCTGCTGGACTGGCCCTGGGGACCAGCAGGGGAAGGTATGAAAGACAGCTGTTGGGATTTTGACACCGAACACCCATTTCTACCTCTTTGGGTGAGCACACTGCCAATTTTCTGGGGCAATCACCTCTCTAGGATTCTTCAGCCCATGTGCTTCAGTTGGGAAGTGATTTCACCCCAGCTCTGGAGATGGGCGTTTGATGTGGGCCTGACCGACCCCTACTCTGTGCCCCTGAACCCACAGCTCCAGGTCAGGAGCAGGCAAGTGACCCGGTATGAGCCAGTGACAATTGACCCCAGGGCTTCTGCCTGAGCCATGAAGGAAAGAGACCTCTTTCTGCACCTGTCCTGAATCCTAGAAGCCCATTGTGTGAAAACTGAGAACAAAACCACCACAGCAGCAGGAAGAGTCAGGAGATGAGAGAAGCTATGGCCCAACCATATCACTGAGCGAACAGCAACTTTTCCTGGACTTTTCCAGTACGTGACCTCTAGTATTTAATGTCCAGTGTGACTGAGGGATTTTCCATGGGACCCTGGAGGAATAACTGGAGGTAGAAGGTGAAGCAGGTGTTTTAAGCAGCAGAGGTGGAGAGAGCTCACATTTGGAGGGCCCATGTGGATCACCACCCTTTCTGCTCTGTTGAGTACTGCTTTGAGGAAATTAAGGTCACTAAGAAACCTTGTACCCGTGCCTTCTGCAACCTGTTGGTTACAAGGTTGGAGCTGTTGGAATTGCTGGTCCAGACCACCTCTTCTCAAAGCAGGAGGGTTTGGAAGACCCGGGCCCAATGGGCCAGAAGCAGTCAAGCCCACTCTCAGCCCTGAGCTGCTCTCCATCTGCCAGCAGAAGCAAAGCAAAAAGCCAGTTTAATGACAGAGGAGGAAAACAGCATTCTTTGAGGATCTACTATATGCCCTATAGGAGACCAGGCTATAAGTCCCAGCTGGGAGTAGCGACTCGCTGACTGTGTGGCCTTGGGCCAGTCCTGTGATGGGTGTGCAGTAAATATCAGAGGGCTGGTAATGCCTGCCTGCAGAGCTGTCCTGAAGGCAAGGCTGCTTGGCCATGACTAGGCCCTGCAGAGAGGGACAGGGGGCAGAAAGCTTTTAGTGGGAAGAGAAAAAGGGCTCTCTTGAGCCTAGACATGGAAGACATTTAAAACAAACAAAAACCGGGACGCCTGGGTGGCTCAGTCGTTAAGCGTCTGCCTTCGGCTCAGGTCACGATCTCAGGGTCCTGGGATCGAGTCCCACATCGGGCTCCTTGCTCAGTGAGGAGCCTGCTTCTCCCTCTCCCTCTACTGCTCCCCCTGCTTGTGCTCTCTCTCTCTCTGACAAATAAATAAATAAAAATCTTAAAAAAAAAAGAAAAGAACACTTTAAAAAACAAACAAACAAACAAACAAACAAAAACCTTCCTACACTCATAAGCTGGGGGTTGCTATGTGGGAAAGGAGATTTGAGGACGCTTGCTCAGAAATGTGTGTGCATGAGGAGAAGTGGACAGGGGGTGTTAACGACCAAGATGCCCAAGAGGACCTGCCTCTCCGTGGCTGGGCGACCCTCCAAGTCCCTGTCACACAATCATGGCACCTCAGTAGTGCGGACTTTGAAATAATTATCTCCAACCATCTCATTGCAGAGATGGGGAAATCCAGGCCCAGGGAGGGGAAGTGACTTGGCCGTGGTCATTCAGTGGCAGAGCTGGAAGGAGAACCCAGCTTTGCCCTTCCATTTAAGCACTCTAGAACCTTGGGTGTGTCAGTTAACCTCACCGTGCCCCAGTTTTCTCCTCTGTAAAATGGGCTCAACAGTAGTCCCCACCTCCCAGGGCTCCTGGGGGGTTTACAGAACACATGTGTGTGACACTAGGCATCATGTCTGGCATACGAGAAGCAGTCGAGGCCTGTTAGCTATTGTCATTTACAGACTACTCAGGAACTTTTCCACCAGGAGAGAAACCCCTTTCTTCCCACCTCACCAAGAACCCAGACTATAGTGCAGGGACTGGTCACCCCACCCCAACCAAATTCCTGCTGGGCCAAAAGGCCTTCTGAAGGTCCTTTCCTGGGCTGATCATTTCTATCTTCCTTTGTGTTTCTCAAGTGGACCCTGACCAGCCTACTCCTCGATCCTCCACATCCCCAGCTCTCCGGAGGGAGCCTTTGCATTTCCTCCTTGGAGAAGCCCTTGTTTGTGATGGCCATCGCTCCCGGCTGGCAAGTCAGAGGAGCTCTCCTCTGGCCCATCCAACATCGAGGTGGGATAAAGGCAGGCCTGTGCTCACGGCCAAGCTCCCACCCCACCCCGGAACTCGTTGAGAGGTGTGTTTCACCAAAGGGACAATGATGTGTAGCCCTTCCGTCTGCCAGCAGCGCCAGCAGCTCTTCCCATCCGGCCGTGGATTAAAGGGGCCTGGGTAAGTGCCCAGCGGAATAAAGCCGGCAAACATCCTGGGGCCGTGCCCCTCCTTGGCAGTGAGAGAGAAGAGAGGGTGAGGGTAACAGCTCGGGTCTCCTTGAGGTGCACCCTACTGCAACTTGTGCACAGGCACACATGTGTGTGAGTACACACACACACACACACACACACACCACTGCAGTCACATCCCCAGAGCTCAGGGCCAGCTCTGCCACTTGTGTGCCCTGCTCACATCACATCATGTCTCCATGCAGCACCCCACACCTGCCAAATGGGGCTGACTGTAACACCCACTTCATGGGGTAAAGGGGTCCCGGCATGCCAGGTGTTTGCATGGTGCTTAAGACAGAGCAGGTGCTCGGTACTCTGCACTTGATAGTCTTTATCATGGTAGGTATGTCAATTAATTAAATCACCATCACAGGAACAGCACTCCTCCTACCCTCCAGACCAGGTTAGATCCCAGCTTCGCTTTAAATGACTTACAGTCTTTCCCTGTGGACGATGACCTTGACCAAGGGCAAGCATCAGCATTGTTTAGGTCACTGCGGTTTCCCCAGCGATCAGTGCACAGAGCAATGCTTACGATAATGAATACATAGGGATTTGGGTTTTTTGGCCTGACTTTGCCTGACAATGACTCTATAAAAACATCTCCAGATTTCACCCAGGCTAGTAAATGAAAGAGATCCACATATGGCTTCCTCTTCACCTTGTTCAGACCCCTCCCCTGACCCTCGATTTCAGGAATGTATGTGGGAAAATGAGGCCTGTGTCCAGATCGGGCCATGAACTGACAGAATGGCAAAAATGGGGTTTTCGTTCTACCTTGGTGGGGGAGCCACAAACAGGTCCCAGAAGAACGAGCAAGATCTTCATGAGACCTCTTCCTCAACACCAGTATCTCAACAGAAGGTGCTGGGGGCTCCTGGAGCAGCCACTGGGATCTGCCGTACAGAATTCCAAACTCCCTCTCTAGGCAAGGCAAGGGTGAGCACTGTGGAAGGACAACTGGAATCCGGGAAGGAGCCCCTCCAACACGGTCACTCAGGGGCCGGTCCAGTGGGTTAGGGGTTCTTGCCAGTATCTGGGGGTGATTTCTGAGGACCCCGTCAGGAAAGGAAGAGGAACCTTGAGTAACAAGCCACATGTCACAGATTCAGAATGATTTTCTTAGCATTAGGAAACCATGGTTGCCTAAGACAGGGGCTAAAGGTATATTTCTGGCTCTGCTCAGTGCCCCACTGCCCTTCATGGTCCCTGAGACGCCCAAGAGACCCTAAGAACATTTGTCCATGCCCCAATGTCAGACAGAAAGCATGTGGGGGACTGCCGGAGACATAGCGCCTGACTTAACCACAAGGCTCCCACTCAAATCATTTTACAGGGACCAAAACATCCACTGTCTCATTAAAAAATAAGGCATGTCTGGCAATCATTTCTAAACCACCACCAACTTACGGAACAATCTCACTCAAAGAGCATTCCAAACTGGGCCCTGGGAGGTCCTCAGCTTTTACTTTTTAACTAATTCTAACTAGTCACACAGGTTTCTCAACAACGGCTCAGCTGAATTCCTTTGCTTACAAGCAAAACAGGAGGTATTCCAGTGTATTCTGCATGCATTTATTCTCTCAACAAGCATTCAGGCATGCCCGCTAAGTGCAAGGTGTGTGCTATCTCTTTCAGGTGATTTTGCATCTCCAAAATACAGATTCCTAGCCTAACTCCAGAGCTGCTGACAGGAATCTGTTAAGAACCTGCCCTTCCCATATCCTTTTCCTCTTTGCTTCTTCTATCAGACACAAGGCACCTAACTGATTTCGGGGAGCCCCAAGCTCTGTGCAGCTGGAGGGCAAGGGTCGCAGCATCCCAGGCCACGGCTCTCGAAGGTGCCTGCCTCCCTTGGCCATCTGGTTCTGAGATGGAATCCGTCATTTCTCCCTAACAAGGTGGTGTAGGGTAGAGCCTCGCACATCACACAAAGTCCTTGAATGCTTACAATACTCTTGTTCCATCCTACTGCAGCCTCATTTATTTTAGACCTTGGATTTGGATGTAGAGTGTCACTGCCATTGTGAACGGCAGCTCCACAGAAAAACTGGGCCACAGATGAGTAAGAAAGGTTCTGGTGAAAACTGTGAACAATAATACTTGGTAATAATAATAATTAATACTTGCTGAGGATATACTAAGTTCCAGAACTAAAGTGAGGTCTTCACAGCAACAGTCTTATTTAATCCTCATAAAAACCCGATGAGTTAGTGATTAAAATTTTCCCCTTCATACAGGTGGGAAAACTTGAAACTCTGATAACTTAATTATCTTGTCAAGGGTCACATAGATTGTACAAGTAGATGCTGGGATGGAAACCCAAGTGTCCTGACTCCAGAGCCCACAGTCTTAGTCATGGGAAACTTGATAACTGGATATTTATCATGTTGATCCCTGTACTTAGAAGATCAATTGGGGAAGCAAGAGTCATTACAATCTGAAAATTTAACCTGTGAACCAAGCACTTAAAAAATCAGCGCCACTCAGGGGCACCTGGGTGGCTCAGATGGTTAAGCGTCTGCCTTCAGCTCAGGTCATGATCCCAAGGTCCTGGAATCGAGCCCCACATCAGGCTCCTGGCTCAGCAGGGAGCCCGCTTCTCCCTCTCCCACTCCCCCTGCTCATGCTCTCTCTTTCTCTCTCTAGCTCTGTGTCTCAGATGAATAAATAAAATCTTAAAAAAAAAATCAGTGCTACTCAAATATTATTCTCCACTTAATATCAGTGTCCAGCCCAGCCCAGGCCATTAACATTTCAAGTCGACATCCTCATGGGTTGGCTGGATGTCTCAGCGATTGACAAAGCAGTGCAAGTACAAGGCACATCAACTGAAGGGAAAATAGTTAATATTCTAAGTGATGCAGGGTGAAAGCATCCTCAAACCAGGCCCAAAGAGTGTCAGAGTTCCTCAGTTAACAAGTGAGGAGAAGATCCACTGGGATGAAGAAGAGACAAGAGGCCCTTCAAAAGAGAAGAACTTCAATGACAATCGGAATTAAATGTAAGGCCCTTGGGAACTGCTGAAGCTCTCTCCAGGTTTTTGCAAAAATGACCTTACGAGTCTGCTGGGAAAGTCAAATGAGAAGAGAAGGCTCTTATCACTATTGTTAATTGTGCCCAAATAATTATGCAAAAGGGAAATCAACACTTTGTTCATACTAAGCTTTATGGCATAGTTGCAACTATAACTTAAATTTTGTTAAATATAAAATACACTTATGGTCATAACTTTCACTTCTGTTTCCCAAAGTCAAATCCTAATAAAATCCGCCCCCCCCAATATTTACTGTAAATGTTTGGCCTCTATTTTAATGAAATAAATGAAACCTTTCCTTGGAACAGGAACCCCCTGCACTACTTTGTCAAGCCCTCCCTGCTTCCTGCTGTGGGAGACACGCTGCTGAGGCCTGAGCAGTACCACCCTTGCCACAGAGACGCAGAGAGGTTTTCCCTCCTTCCAGTACTTTCCCATCTACTGCTTCATCGGGTGACTTCAAGAACTCCGGGAGTTAAGGAAACTGTGTACTGTTATCCCTCACAAATATCTCCACTTTGTCACTTGCAAAAGCTCTTCTCACGGCTGCTATCTCCTCCTGACCCACAGGACAATTCTATAAGGCAAAAGTAACACTCACACGGTACAGCCGAGGAAACAGACTCAGATCCAAAGAAATGCCCGAGGTGCCCTAACTTGTTGGTAGAAGCTTTAGGCCTGGCAGCCGGGTTTTCACCGCTTATTTTTTCCCACGGGATACCTGACTCTTTCAAGCTTAGGACACAGGAAAATTCTGCATGCAAGCTAGTGAACAATTTTTCAGGCCCAGAAAGTTTATTCAGAAACTACCTGCAGGGCTGCCTTAAAACACCCAAACACAGGGCGCCTGGGTGGCTCAGTTGGTTGAGCGACTGCCTTCAGCTCAGGTCATGGTCCTGGAGTCCTGGGATGGAGTCCAGCATCAGGCTCCCTGCTCAGCGGGGGGTCTGCTTCTCCCTCTGACCCTCTTCCCTCTCATGCTCTCTGCCTCTCATTCTCTCTCTCTCTCTCAAATAAATAAATAAATAAAATCTTAAAAAAAAAAAAAAACACCCAAACACATCTTCTCTCCTTTCACAGAAAGGGTCTGAGGTCTTTAAGCACAATCGTGATAATTAATACATTTCCACTACCCTCTCCTGACTGTTCTAGGTGGAAAATAAGCATGCGAGGAGCTCGAGTTCAAATGCTCAGCATGTAGAGTCCTTGCAAGTCTCTGTTGGAGCCTGTGGCTTGGCAGCTTCTTGTCAGTATACTTAGGTGTGGCAGTGCCCTCTACTCCCAACTGAGCCAAGGATTATCAAGAAATGTCACCAGTGGAAGACTGGGTCAGGGTGCTGGGAAAAACTGCTGAGAGGTCTGAACCCCTAAGGACTAGGAAGAAACACCCCTGGAAGCAAGAGTTCAACCTCTGAGGTGTAAGTCGGCAACATCTTTGAAACCAGCCCTTTGTGCTGCTGCTGACAAACAGCATGGTGTAGTGAAGCAGGGATGTTCTAGAATCTGGCCGACCGGAGCTCTGCGACCTTGGGCGAGCTACTTCCTCTCTAGGAGGCTTGGTTTTCCTCCTTCATACAATGAAGATTCAGCACTTAACACCTGTTGTGAAAAGTATGCGAGAGAATGTGGATGTACCGTCAGCACGGTGCCTACTTCATAGTAAACGCTCAAAACACAGGCTATTATGAAGAAATTCGAGGGCATGGCACATGACTGCACTCAATACGGGTTAGGTCCGTCCATGCCAAGAAGGTATTTCTGTGTCCCCTCGTGAGCGGACTTCACGACCTTCAAAACTATGACTACAGCTTTGTGCAAATGGGAGAAAGAACTAAAGTCGGGCTAGTGTGGGGGTGGGAGTCCCCCATCTGCAATGGGAGTGTCTGAGGCAGGCTGCAGAGGCCCTAGGGGGGCTCTCAGGAATGGGGCGGTGGTTAGGGGACAAGAACTCCAACCTTGTGGGAGCCCAGTTGCTCCTTGGTGGGTATAAACAGGAATGAGTTGCTTCACTTTGGAACTGAAAATGCCCTTTGCTCCCTGCCTGGCGTCCAGACACCGGTACTTGGCAGTGGGCATGAGGCTAAGCCCACTGGATCAGGGTGGGAATGCGCAGGAGCCCCCACAACAGTGCTCTCCATGCAGGCATGACGTGACCTGTTTGCTGTGCTTTCCTTTCAGGAATCTCCGAAGGTTCCCCGTCACTTCCAGGCTTCCTTCACTGGGTCAATGCTCTTCCTCATCTACCCTTTGGGAGTTCTCTGCCTTTCCACAAACCCCCTCGTCCATGCAGTATGGTCTCGTCCCTGGGTCCCTTCTCACTTCAATGTCTCAGCATGTGAAATTTTCTGTGACTCCTTGGGCCACCCCGAAACACATGAGTTTCAGTCCTTCAAAGTCCCATAAAACCTCAGGGCCTCCATGAGGTCTCTAGAAATCTCCCTCTGCTTGAACCCCATCAGCTTGAATCCAACCCCACATCTATTTTCACTGCTTAAAACTTGTGTGCTGCACTGTGAGCAGTACTGTGAACTGTGAGCTCCTGGGAGGCGGGGTCTGTGCCGCCTACATCTGCGATTCACCCACAGCACCCACCACGGCAACCCAGACCCAACTGATGGGATGGATCAACAAAATGTGGGGTATTCATACAATGGGATATTATTTGGCAATAAAAAGGAATGAAGCGCTAGTATAGGCTACAACATGGATGAACCTTGAAAACACTATGTTAAGTGAAAGAAGCCAGACACAAAAAGCCACATATTACATGGCTCCATTTATATGAAATGCCCAGAATAAGTAAAAGCTGTAGAGATAGAAAGTGGATTAGTGGTTATGTAGGGCTGGGGGTAGGAGTGGGAGGAGATGGAGGGGGTTATGGCTAAGGGGTGCAGGGTATCTTCTGGGGTGGTAAAAATGTTCTAAAAGTGATTGTGGTGATGGTTGCAAAACTTTGAATATACTAAAAGCCCTGTAATTGTATGTTTTAAATGGGTTACTTACATGGCATGTGAATTATATCTCAACAAAGTTCGAAAAAATTATAGTACCTATCTATAGTATTGTAATAAAGATTAAATTAAATGTATCACTGTGACAGTGTTTATCTAAACTAACTACATAATAGTGAATATTCATTAAACCTTAATTATGCACTGGGAGCTGTTAATAAGCGCTTTACAAAGAGAACCTCATTTCAACGGAATAGCCCAGTGAGGTAAGTACTTACCCACTTCATGGATGAGGAAGTTGAGGCACACAGAGAACAAGTAACTAACCTACAGTGACATAACTGGCAAGTGGCAGACACCGAACCATCACATACAGAGAGAACAATATTCCCCAAACCTGGGGGACCCTGGACTTGAAGTGGGAACCGGTTGGCAAGAACAGACGAACAACATTCTCCTTCACATCAAATGAGTGTGCCCCTGACAGGCCCTACGGCTTGTCAGCTGGCATTCTCTCCTCCTAGGCAACCTGCTGAGGGGCAGCTCCCCTCCCTCCTCCCCGGCCAAGTCCTAGGCTCCCCACCCTGAGCTCTTCAGGAACCCAGCTGGTACAATTCTGCTTCTCTCCTCTCAAAGCTCCTTCCTTCACATAAATCTGTGTGTTCTCACACATGCAGAGGGTCATGGCTCCCCTGGAGCCCTTGGTCACTACAATTACCAGGACTGGTTTCTTTAGCACCTCTCAACATTTTTAACACAGGAAAAATCCCTTCCAATTCAGAGTTTAAAAATCTTTTTTTTTTTTTTTTAAAGGAGATCCTATCATATCCCTGTTAAAGGCTTTCCAGTGGCTTCTCACTGTGTTTAGAACAAAGCCCACACTCTTGCCCAAGCCTAAAGGCCCCTCAAGTCTGGCTCTCCAGCCTCCTCCAGCTCTGATGATTTTTTCCAAAGCTCACTCTACTCCAGCCACCTAGCACACTCAGACCCATGCCAGGAATGCCCTCCTCCTCTCTCTGCGTGGCTAGCTCCTGGGCTTTCAGATCCCAGTTTAACTGTCACCTTCCCAAAAAGGTCTCCTCTGACTGAGTCATCTCAATTAGGTCCCCCTTGCTTAAACTCCGTCACAGCACCCTTTTATTTCCTTCATGGAATTGAAGACACATGGCAATTTTATGTTTGTTTCTTTGTTTAGTCATGTAATCTCTGCTCCCTAGACCCCCTGAAATGTAAACTGGTCTACAAGATCCACACAAGCAGGGGACCACGTCTGTCTTGCTCATCACCAGGCCTGCATGGTGGGTGCTCAACATGGCTTTCAAGGCTTCTCCACCTTGACCTTCACTGTGAGCCCTTGTTGACATTTTGGGCCAGATGATTCTTTGTTGCAGGGGACTGGTCCTATGCATTGCAGGATATTTAGTCACATCCCTCGTCTCTAACCATTAGATGCACCCCCTCTCCCAGTTATGACAACAAAAATGTCTCCGGACACTGCCAAATGTTCCCTGCACTGGGGGCAGATGCAGGGGGAGGTGTCAAAATCTTCCCCAATTAAGAACCACTGATATTGCTGAAAGATTAAGTCAAAAGTAAGGAAAAGAGAATTCATCCATAAATGCAGTATATAGTTTGAGAGTGGGGTGTCTCCACACTAGGCAGGGCTGTTCGCCACCATGTAGAAGAGTGGAGGGGAGAGCACAGCTACAAGGCCAGGTGTCTGCAGGACCCCAACAATTGTGCCCCATCCGTTGGTGTGGACAGCTGGGCGGCTGGTAAGGGAGTACAGGATAATGCTCCTCTTTCTTGGAATGTCGCCCTCATCTTTATATAACCCAAGATCTCCCAGCTCAGTGCCCATTTCTAACTATGGTCATAGTACATTAGAAATAACGCATGCTTTGCAATCAAGATTATTAACAATGACTGATATTTGTACAGCATGTACAACATCTAGTTTAATACCAGAGCCTCGGCATCATCACCTCCTGGACCCACCAACGAAACCAAAGCAGGTTAGGTAGATAGGACAGGTTAGGTAGCCTGCCCATGGGCACAGGTTGCAAGGTGAAGGTGCAGGGATTTCAACCCACTCAGTTTAACTCCTTGCAATAACTACTAATTTACATGGAGTTGGATATGGATATGGATTTCCTGGCAAGTCAGAACACCAACCGCACAATGAACTTCATCTCTATTCCCTATAGTTAAGCCAGTTTCTAAACACACAGGAGGGGTATTCTGGGACATATGCTCAATCCCTTTGGCTTGGAGTCCCAAGGAGATGCTAAACCAGAAGGTATTGTTTTTATTTTATTTTTCATTTTTTTTAAGGATTTATTTATTTGACAGAGAGAGACAGTGAGAGAGGGAACACAAGCAGGGGGTGTGGCAGAGGGAGAAGCAGGCTCTCCGCTGAACAGGGAGCCTGACTCGGGGCTCAATCCCAGGACCCTGGGGTCATGACCTGAGCTGGAGGCAGATGCTTAAGAACTGAGCTACCCGGGCGCCCCAAGGTATTGCTTTTAAAAATGAGAATGGGCCCTGGCTCTTCTACTAACTCCCAAATTACAGAATCAGAGATGGCAGACCACACTGGAAAGGCCTTTGAAAGTCACCGACTGCTGAGGTTCTCAAACTGGGTTCTGTTTGAGAATATCTGGGATACACGAGACCCCCATATCCAGGCAGCTGGTGACACTGGGAGGCAAAGGGAGGGCTTCACACGCCAGGGTTCAATGTAAGATTTCACATGAAATGGCTCCATCGCTTAAGGAAAAAAAAAAAAAGGTTTGAAAACCCTGATATTGTCCACTGTCCTCATTTTACAGATGAGGAAACCAGACACCAGAGAGGAAAAGTGACTCTCTCTAAGCCACACAGACCCCCTGTCCACTGAAGGCGAAGGAAAGCAAGGACTTTGCAGGTGGATAAAACTGTGTTTGAATCCTGGTTCTGCCATTTAACTAAGTTCTCTAAGCCTCAGCCTCAGTTTAGTTATTTGAGAAATGAGAGTCATCATATTGCCCTTTATCAAGTTTTGTAAACAAAAGAGCTAATGAAGTGGCAGGAAGACTCTGAGTGTTCAGGTGCTGGTTGTCAGGGCAACCTGAAGCCGACCCAGTGGTCAGAACAGGGGCTAGGAAGCCACAAGATGGATCTATGTTCAAATCCTGGCACTTCCTCCCCCAGCTATGTGACTGCGGGCAGATCATTTCAATTCCCGAGCCCTGACTCCTCATCTGCTTAAGGGGCTTACTTCCTTGCTTACAGGTGTGGGAAGGCCCAGATCGTGTGACGCATGCAAAGCGCTTGCCACGGTGTCTGGGACATAACAGATGCTCAGTGAGCACTGCTTCTTTCTGACTTCTGTGGGACCTTGTTTGGGGAACTGCTGCAGAGATGTGCCTGTGAGTGCTCAGGAAACCTCACCTCCTCTGGGGCACGCAATGCCAAGGAATCTTGGGAGGTGCACCTGCACCAGCAGGAAGCAGGTCTGGGTGATGAGTGGACCGTGACTTGGAAGCCCCCACCTCACAGCTCCCTCAGAAAGAATGTTTCGCATGACTGCACCTTTCATCTTGATTTTTTTGAGAGGGGGTAAAAAATAAAGGCAACAACTTCAAGGTCAGGTTCACTTCCCTGCAGGCTCCTCCTGGGCTGAAGTGAAATTTCAAGAATGCAGCCTCTGGGCCCAGTTTACATTCCCACCCTCTCTGGTATCCAGGATACCAGAGGGACCTGTCGCATTCCATCCCACCAATCAGCCTCCTCAGGCACATCCTGCTGGGGGCAGGGCCTGCCACTAGTTCTTGGGAGAAGCATCAATGCCTTAGCAGGAGGGTCAACCATTCATTCATTGTGCAACATACATGTTCAGAGCTTGCTGGAGCCAGGCACTGAGGATACAGTTTTATGGAAAAACAGCCCAAGTCCTTGCTCCCGGGGAGCTTGCAGGGCAGGGAAGACAGCCGGAAATAATGTGAGCAGTGCTATGAAGCAGCCGCACACAGAGGCGTGAGACTGTTTATAGGGGGTCTGACTACTCAGCAATGTTAGGGGCGGCTTTCTAGAGTAAGTGACGATTGAGCTCAAGGCTGAAGGGTACGGAGGTGTAAACAGGCGGAGAGAGGAGGGAAGAACATTCCAGGGAGAGGGACAAGCATTTGCAAAGGCTCTGTAATGCCTTTGCCAACCTATTGCTGGAGTATGGAAGGGGGACAGGACGGGGTTGGAGAAGCAAAATCAGGGTTACACTTATGGGAGCATTCTCCGGGCCCTGCTAGAGCATCCACATGTTTCCCATAGGGGGATGGCACTGATCAGACTGCCTAAGAACTTTGTAGTAAGATCATCTTGGCGAATGGAGTGGGAGGGGAAGGGAAGATGGAAAGAAAGGACACAAGTTAGGGAATTTTAGTAGCATGTCCAAGTCCCCAAAATGATGAACCTGGGCACCTGGGCTGACGGGAGGGCGGGGGAGGGTAGTATGATGCAGGTGGAGCTTGACTTGGCTGTCTTTTTCCCAAACGTCTGCCTCCTTCTGGAAGGCCCTGACAGCCACACCAGCACTGAGCTCAGTGTTTCTGGACTGACATTGCTTCAGAGGAGGCTCTCCATGTTGCAAAAGTCACAGAGGTACTGCCCATCATCAGGAACCTGATAAAACGACATCTGGCCTTGCACCAAGATCACTGCAGAGAGAAGAAGTCCTGCGGTGAGGCTCGTATCACCGAGGCCACATTATCAGACTTGAAGGCTCTGAAGAGATGGTCAAGGACCGTGATGACATACGCATTTTTCAGGCACCTCTGCTGCAAAATGGACATCCCCTCCAGTTCCAGAAGAGGGGGGTCTATAGATGTTTGACATTATACACAAAACACATGCTCAAAAAACATAAGGAAAGAAGGGAGACGGGAAGAGGAGAGGGCAAGAACATAGTTAATAGGCTAGTGAGTAGTTTCTTTGAACACCCACAAGCCTCATGGAGTTCTTGGTCTCACGAACCTGGAGATGATGGCTGGCTTTCAGCCTGGTGAGATGGATAATCAAACCTGGCTACCCTACATCTGGGGTCCCACTCTCTGAGATCTGGGAGTCAAGAGGCCCAAGATAAGGCCGAGACTCTAAAGGTTTCTGCACTTTTTTAAAGAAAAAAAAAATTAGAGAAAACACAGTGAAAAATAAAAACAAACACAAAAACCCCACAAACACAGGCAACAAAAACCTTTTCCCTCTTCACCCACAGACACAAGCCCCTAAAGGAACATGAACGTTAAGATTTCCTGTGTGTCTTTCCAGAGATATTTCCACAGACGTACCAGCATGTGTATGTACCTAGCATGCATACACACATGCATGTGTGCGTTCAGGCTGATCATACACACTCATACTCTACTCCGCGGGACTAAGAAAGCAAGCCTCAACTACGTAACAGTTTTCTTATTTATAAATGAAAAAAGAAAAACACTGCCAATAAACTATGGCCCAATGCTTTCTTTACTTTAGAATATTTACTTCATATATACTGAAAAAGCTTTCACTTGGACTTATTTAGACATGCACCTAATTATACGGCTCTCCTCTCCATACATGGAAAGAAAAATATAAGCAAAATAAATCAGCTAAGGTATTGATAAGACAGAACCCTTTCTCCGCATTGAGTCATCAACACCTGTGCATTCCTCACACTGCCACTCTGTACCACTGAGCGCTGGGGCAACATTAGCTCTGATAACGTCTCTGTGATTTTCTTCCAAGCTCCTGAAAATACTTTGAGTTCAAATTCTGATATCTATCTGATTTTACCAGAAGATGCTAAAGAAAGGTTTTTTGATAAAAGAACAAAGGTCTGTCCACATTCATTCTTAAGCGGTTTGTGGCTGAAACTCAGCAGGACCGCAGCACCCGCTACGTTAGAGGGAACACCTGAGTTTGTGCGGGTGTGGGCAAGGACCGTAGCCAAAAGCATTTCTGAGATGCATCCCCAATTTGAAGATGTTAAAACACAAAACAAAACAACACAAGTTAATCTTAAAACGAATTATACTACAGTGCATACATAATCTCCCTCATCTGACTCTCGCTTGACTTGGGATTGCAAACTCAAGTCACAACACAAGCCAGGCAGGACACTGAGTGAAGTGGGAAAGGTGGGGCTGTGTTAACACAAAGTAGTTCTAAAGTAGTGATCCTCCAAGGGTGGTCCTGGACCAGCAGCTATTTTAGTGTTTCCATGGAATAGAGAATCCCTTCAATTCCCTCCATAAGACTAATATATATGGACGTATAAGTATTTTTAACCCCATTTCTTTTAACACAGAACATACTATTCTGATTGCTATTTGCTTAATTTTGTATCTTGGAATTCTTTCCCTATCAGCACCTGTAGCTCTAGCACATGCTTGTCAATTACCTACATGGCACTCCACTGCATGGATGTCCCTTAACTTACCTGCGCAGCTCCCAGCATGACACAGTCAGGCTGTTTTCTGGTTCTGTTGCTCTCCTACTCAAGGTTACATGAGGAAGTGGCAAGGGTGCAGTCTGAAGCTTGACCCCAGTGTGGGAGGGTGATCCCAAACCTGGGAAGGGCTGTGTGAGCTACCCACAAGTGGCTGTCTTGAGGTCAGTTCGGGGCTCTGGGGAGGCAGGAAGGGATTGGTTGTAGAGGATTCTGGATGCACTAGAAGATCCATCAGCTTTAGGGGTGAGGATGGTGAAGAGGCCTAGCTCTTTCCCCATCTTCCTCTTCCTAATCTGCAGAGCCCCGTACCTCCTAAACCTGGCCACTGTCCGCTCACAGTCCCAGACTCCCTCCCTTCCTGCCGCTCTGTGCTCTAGGTCCCTTTCTCCTGCCCTGCCAGCCCCACCCCCTTCTAGATGAACAGAGGACAGAGCAAGGCAAAGGGGGGCCTCAAGGAATGATTGCCTGTGAAGGTGGGGGTGTCCTAGTTTCATTACCCCAGGGTCCGCTCCCGCCAAATCACCCCCTCCAGCACACTCCACATACATATGGTGGGCTCTATAGGGGTAATATTAATGGTTACTGAACACTACCTTGAGCATACACAATCCCAAGTCATCCTCACAATTCGGAAGGTACCAATTGTTAGCTCCATTTTATTGATAGGAAAACTGAGTCTTGGAGAAGGTGAATGCCTTGGCTCAAGTTATACAACACATAAGTCACCTCCTTGCACAGAATTTCCCAGTTTTTCAAGGGTTCCTTCCAAGAGGGTGTTTCTTAGGCAGCAAACTGAAACTCACAAGTCTTTTTAGTGGTGAGTGCAGGTCCCAGGTCAGTCCCCAAGACCCTCCTGTTCAATGTATTATGTCCGTGGATGTGGTGGAAGGGGACCCAGCTTGGTGGGGCTGGGGTGGGGGGAGTTGGCAGGGGAGTGGAGACTCCTTTCAGTAATCATGTGAGGAACTCAGAGTGTGAACTAAAACCACCGTGTTCAATGAATATCGCTTTACGTCATTTTACTGTCCCCTTTATCTTTCTACCCTTTTAATTATTGTTTTGCCCTGTTCCTCTCACTTTCATTCACTGACCACTCCCCCCTCCCAAAAGGGGTGGAAGCAAGGCAGGTCTTCCTAAGCTCTCCCCCCTTCCAGTGGGCCATGGGCACAAGGTCCAGGAATTCATACAATGTGGCAAAAAGGCAGTGTACTAATTCCAGGTTCATTAGCATGGCTCGTTAATTATCAATGCTCCCCTCCCCAGCCACCCCTCTCCCCAAAACATCCAAAACAGCAGATTAAGTTTTAACTTTTGCTGGCAGAACACCTGCTTCTGAAATTCCTCCTCCCTCTACCTCCTAGGATTTACAACACAAAAGTAAACATTTACACTGGTTAAGATTTACCAAAAGGAAGTGTGGCCTGGAATGAGTCCTTTGAAGTTCTGTCTCAAAAGAAGAAGGAGCCCTTTTTAAATATAGAAAATAAGAAACCTCAAAGCCTTGTAAGTGATGTCGGACTTGGGCCTTGGCGGTAACCGGCCCTTCTCAATTTTTCACTTGGGCCTTGACGCCAGCATACGTTATCCTAAGTATAACTCCAAACTACAGGTCTTTCTGCTCCAGGGTAAATGAGGTTATCAGTCAATAATGCAATCAAGTGGCTTCCCGGAAACTCTAGGAGAGAACTTTCTTCCTGAGATATTACCAAGGGGGTAGAGAAGGGTACCCTGCGAGGGGGACCAAAGGGCAAGGCCGACTTTACAGGCAGGAAAGATCCTGAGGCCCACCTGTTCCTCCAGACAGAAGGGATCTTCTCAATGAGGCATGTCTGTTTTACTGGAGCTGGGAGAGATGGGCACAGCCAGCCCAGGGTAGATGTTAGTTAAGCAGGCCGAGTATGAGATGCCCCAGCAAAGAGTCACCAGACACTGAGGTCATGCAGATACCTTTGGGGACAAGGAAAGGAAAAAATTCCCCATCCCTATCCCAAGATTGCTGGCGTAGGGCAACGCAAATGCTAGAATCAGAAAAGGAAGGATGACTGCACCTGGATGATGTTTGCATCCGATCAGAACCTTCTATTTCTTTAGTGATAGCACCCAAGATGCAATCCACCAAGAATCCTGAGCGCCTGGGGCAAGTCCCAGGCAGTGGTGGTGTGTACCAAGTGAAGGAAGCGTGGATGAAGCAAGGCCTCACCAGGAAATAGCACCGTTCATAACTGACTTTGTCCTGGGCGCCTGATGGCCGCTTTACCCAGTCAGCTCACTCGTCTTAAGTGCAGCCCAGGGAAGCAAGCATTCTTTTTTCTTTTTCTTTGATATTTTATTTATTTGAGAGAGAGAGAGCACGAGCAGTGGAGAGAGGGAGAAGCAGGCTCCCCGCTGAGCAAGGAGCCCAACGTGGGGCTTGATCCCAGGACCCCGGGATCATGACCTGAGCTGAAGGCAGACGCTTAACAGACTGAGCCACCCAGGCGCCCCAAAGCAAGCGTTCTTATCCACACAGGCAGATGAGATCACTGAGGCTGAGCTAACTTGGTCACGGTTGCAAATGGGGCCTAAGCCCACACTCTTTCCCTTGTACTACACAGCCTTCAAATGGAAGATGTGTATTAAAAGCTGGCTGCATGATATGCTAGAAGAAGCAGTGAACCTGGACTCCTCAAATGCGGGAGGCCCAGCTCAGCTCTTCCTAGCTGAGTGACTGAGCAAGTCATTTAGCCCTCTGCAGGTGTTTCTGATCCCACTTCTGTCCTTGGCCTCAGCACTTCAGTGGGCTGCACATTGCAGGATGGAGTCCACATCCACCCACTTTGCTTCAACTTCCTGGCTGATCCACCCAAGCGTTCAGAAGTTTTGTCAGCATGAATGCAACATATTTTGATAAAGGTTTTTCCTTGCTCTGGGTTCCCTATAAAGAAAGAAGCATGCTCCTTCCAACATGAGCTGATATTATTGTTAGGGAATCCTTCCAGAGTTGGGAAAGCAGACAACTTGATGCTATACGACGTCATTTTACACTTGGGCTTCTGTTAGCAAACATCAACAAGCACTGGCCTTTCATTGTTCTTCAATCAAATTCAGCCCCAGCAAGGCCTCATCTTTACTTGGAGAGACAAACACATCCAGAGACCCTGAGCATTTATTCTTGCTGCCTCCAGCTTCCTAGGGTCTCAAAAGCCACAACCTCACCCAGAGGAACACCCTGGTTCTGATGCTGAATTTGATCCAAGGGCCAATTACAAACCTATTTCTCTGCACTTTGAAAGCTCCATTTCCCAACTTGTCAATTGGGAAAGAAAGGATTTACCTCACAAGGCTGTCAGTGGAGAGCTAATGAGACCCCAGAAGTTAAAACTCTTTTAATCATAAACATTCTAGCATTTACTATGTGCTGGGCCCTTTAACACACCATTTGAATAAGTCAATATTAGACATGCATGTCAGACACAAATACAAAATATAGGATACAGGGTGAACAAATGAACCAATCAATAAATGAAGGAATGGAGGGAAGGAGAGGAGGAAGGGTCTAGGAAGGCCAGTGGGGCCGAGTTAAGCTCAGAAATTTTGGGCGTTGGAGAACCGTGAGAAGTTTCCGAGAAGAAGAGCAATTTATTCTGGAAAGCCCTATGGAAGAAAATTCCAATAGGACTTGCAACGTGAGTTGCTGGAAAATTATCTTGCGAGTCTGGCTACCCCGTTAGCCAGGGACTGTTGCAATAGCCGATGCCAGAAATGACACCTTAACTCAGATGGTCACCATGGGGACACAAATGACAAAGGATTGGCAGATGGGTGGGACAGACTTTAAAGACCTCAACTGTGGGGAAATCTCGATAGCTGTCCCCTGAAAACTGCAGATTTACAAGGATAAACAATCTCAGATGTGTGTTTTTGTTCCAGGTCTCAGGTGTGAAATAAGGCTGTCATGTCAGGGTCTCGAACA
The DNA here is from genome assembly GCF_003265705.2 of Callorhinus ursinus. Lineage (NCBI taxonomy): Eukaryota > Metazoa > Chordata > Mammalia > Carnivora > Otariidae > Callorhinus > Callorhinus ursinus. The sequence continues at coordinate 35,340,857 of NW_027397065.1, forward strand.
ACTAACTTCTATCCCCACATTCACCTCATCACCTTTAAACAAAACAAAACAGAAAGGAATCCCTGCTCTACCCTCACGGTCACTGGAGCATCTTATTCCAAGAGCTGAAAGGTGGGAGCAACCCCAGTGTCCATCAACAGATAGAGAGAGAAACAAGAGGCGGTGTGTCCTTACAATGGAATATTATTCTGCCTTTAAAAAGGACATTCCGACATGAGCTACCCCATGCGTGAACCTGGAGGACATGATGCTGATGGAAATAAGGCAGTCACAGAAAGACAAATAGTATGATTCTACTTAACGTGAAATACCTACAGTAGTCAAATTCATAGAAAGTAGAATGGTGGTTGCCAGGGGCTAAGCGAGAGGTGAATGAGGAGTTAGAGTTGAATGGGGACAGTGTTTCGGTTGTGCAAGGTGGAAAGAATTCTGGAGATGGTTGGTGGTGATGGCTGCACAGCAATGTGAATGGGCGGACCACCATAGAACTGGACACTTAAAAATGCTTCAGATTGTACATTCTGTCATGTGGATTTTGCCAGAATTTTTAAAAAAGTTTGAAAAGGAAGGAAGCAAGCAAGCAAGCAATCATTGCTAGGTTGTCAGAAAATGGGACAGCATAAAACAATGCAGGTCTCTGCCAACCAGGCACACCCCAACTTTTCATTATTGCTTAAAAATTCCTTAACCCCTGCCCCCTTGTCCCACTGGATGCTGACTCAGTCGCTTGTAGCACCTGAATGGCAGGAGTCAGCCTTAGGGTGGACGCAGCTGCCTTATCCTGTGTCTTGGGACACCTGGAGTTCCCAGTGACCAACACTGACCATGCCCATCACTCCAAGACCCCAGCCCTCTCCAACCTCAGGAATTATAGCTCCATATCCTGGTTGGCATTTCATGTGAGAGTGGCAGATTCCAGAAAATGCTCTGTGGCAAGAAGAGGTGAAGTGCTTTGTGGGAGCTATGTGTAAGGGCTCCTGTCACAGAGCCCCAGGGCCTGCCTTCTGAGAGGCACAGGAAGGACACCAATGTTCACAACGCTGAGCACAGAATGAGGCCGCAGAGTTCAGCTTGTTTCTGGCCACTTCTGTCCTCATCACTGACTCAAAGAAGATCGGGCCTAGAATGAGGAAATGCCTCCATCAATCCTTCCCCTTGCAAAAAGCCGGAAAACCAGCTCCACTGGATCCAGTCCTTTACTCCCGAATCTTGAATTCAGCTGTTAGGTGCATACACATTCAGGATTACTACGTCTTTTTGAGGAAGGAACTGACTCATTATAACAAGAGCTCTGTCTCTCTATCTGGTAATACTCCTGTTTTTGGTATATAATACTCCTGTTTTGTTATTATAACTGTTCCAGTTTTCTTTTGATTAGTATTTTCCCATCCTTTTACTTTTAGCCTAGCTGTGTATTTATATTTAAAGGGAATCTCTCAGAGGCAGCTTATATACTTGAGTCTTCCTCCCCCCCACCCGCCCCATCTGACAGTATCTACCTTTTAACTAGAGTGTTCAATCCATTTACTTTTAACAAAGTATTAATATGGCTGGATTAAAGTCTACAAACTTGCCAGTTCTCTATTTGTCTCGTCTGTTTCTTTTTTCCTACTCTAGAGAAATCATCCACAATACACTATTATGTTTGCTTTAAGCAATTATCTTTTAAGGAAACGAAGAAATGTGTTAAAGTCTTTTATATTTCTGGGGCTCTTAATTTCTCATGGAGATCCAAGTGTCCATCTGATATCATTTTCTTTCAGCCTAAAGAATTTCTTTTGACATTTCTTTTTGTGTAAGTCTGCTGGTGAGAATTTCTCTCAGCTTTTATCTGAAAATATCTTGATTTGACCCTCATCTTTAAAGGATTTTTTTGTTGGATGCAGCATTGTAGACTGACGATCCCCCAGCCCCCTGGCTTAGCATTGTAGAGATATAATTCAACTATTTTGGGGCTTTGTTTCTGATGAGAAGACAGTAATAAGGCTCATTGTTCTCCTGTACATCACGCGTATTTATTTGCTGCCTGATTTTAAGGGTTTTCTCTTTTGTGTTTAGTTTTCAGCAATTTGATTATGATGTATCTAGGTGGGATTTTTCACATGATTCTCCTGTGTGGGGTTTGTCGAACTTCTTGGATCTGTGGGTTGATATTTTTCATCACTATGGAACTTTTCAGTCATTAAGTCTTCCAATGTATTTTCTTCCTCAATTTCTGTCTCACTCTCTCTCCTTTCAAGAATCCAAATACACATTTGTTAGACTACTGAATGTCCCACAGATTGCTAAGGTTCTGACCTTTTCTCCCCCAGCTGTTCTTCTCTCTGGGCCTAGTTTGGATAGTTTCTATTGCCCTGACTTGACATTCAGGGTCCTGTTTTCCTACAACATCCAATCTACTATTAGATCCATCTAGTGGATTTTTCATTTCAGATACTACAGTTTTCATCCAGAATTTTTATTTGGTTCCATTTCTCTACTGGTTTATTTTCCTTTGAATCCTTAAACATACCTATAATATTTTAAGGTCATTTTTCTGCTAATTCCATCTCTGCCACCTCTGAGCCTGTCTCTACCGTCTCTCCTCCTATGTCTAAGTACCTTTTCTATTCTATGCTGGACATGGTGAATACAGAGCTGTTAAGAATCTGGATTTTGTGTTCTTTCTTTAAAAACATTTTGTTATGGGATGCCTGGGTGGCTCCATAGGTTAAGTGTCTGCCTTCAGCTCGGGTCGTGATCTCAGGGTCCTGGGATCGAGCCCTACATGGGGCTCCCTGCTCGGTGGGGAGCCTGCTTCTCCCTCTCCCTCTGCCGCGCTCTCTCTCAAATAAAAAAAGAAAATCTAAAAAAAAAAAAAAAAAAGTTTTGCCATGATGGGCAGTTAATTTATTGGCAGATCAGCTTTATTCCCTTGAGGCTTTTTAAGCTTTGTCAAGTCATGGGTGAGTATAGTGATACAAGTTACATGCCAAGAATGGTCGAGCAGAGAGGTGCATAAGGAACCTGGGTCCCTGGTGTCCACCTGGAGCTACCACTCCAACCCTGACTGGCTTGTCTTGTGATTTCTTTTTTTAATAGGATAAAGAAGTAAAGTTAAATCTTGAAGTTAAGCCATTGTTATTCATATATTCTCACTTGCACTGCCAGCAACTAAACACTCTGTCTGTTAAAGGTACTGAATATCTACTAAGCAGGGCAAGTGCTAGGTGTTGGGGATAAAGTAATTAACAAGTTAGATGCGGTTCCTGACCTGTCAGCTTATCGTCTTGAGCAGGGTCTGGCAAACTACAGCCTGCAGGCCAAACTCGTGTATTGCCTGTTTCTGCAAATAAAGTTTTCAGTGGGACACAGCCATGCCTATTTGTTTATGTATTATCTATGACTACCTTTGTGCTATAAATTTGAGTGGTTAAGACAGGTGGTATGGTCCACAAAGCCTAAAATATTTACTATCTACTTCTTTATAGAAAGAGGTTATTGACTCTTGTTTAGGGTAGCAGTTCTCGAACTTTCTGGTCTTAGGACCCCCTTCACTATGTTAAAACTTGAGAACACCGAAGAGGTTTTGTTCATGTGTGTTTTATTTATCAATATTTACTGTATTAGAAATCAAAACAGAGAAAATTTGAAAATATTTATTAATTTCTTTGAAAATAACAACAGTAATCCCACCGCATGTTAACAAATATTTTTATAATTAAATATAATTTTATATTTATAAATTTATAAATTTAATATAAATTTAAAAACATTTTAATGTATAAATTTATAATTTAGATGTTTTTATACTTAAATGTTTTTCTAAGTCCCCTCCAAAAAAATTAGTGAGAAGAATCGCATTACTCTGTATTTTTGCAAAACTCTTTAATGTACAGCTTAACAGAAAGACAGCTGAGTCTGAAGAGGTGTACTTGCATCAACCTGTTGCAAAACTACATGTCACATAGCCTCTAGAAACTCCACTGTCCTCTCGTGATAAACACAACATAAAAACGGCAAATAACTTCTTAGTATTACTATGAAGTTCTGACTTTGCAGACCCCTGAGAGAATCTCTGGGACCTCCAGGGACCACACTTTGAGAATGGCTGTCTAGAAAAGTCCTAGGCTGACATTAAACAGAAAACACATGAGGTCTAATTAGCTAATTATCATCGAACAACTGATTTAAAGGAAAACAATACTGCTCTATGAGGGAATGTAAACACTGAATCTGGTCCCATTTGGGGAGTCGGGGGAATGGTTTCTTGAGGAAACTAGGTTTCAAGTTGGGCTTGGAAAAGATGGTTAACCAGGTGAAGGGCAGGAGAGGGGAAGCTCTCCCTTCCTTCAGCGAGTTTGCTCCTCTTGTCTGGCTGAGGAAATTGGGTTAGGCTTTGGGGAAGGATCGGGAATGAGGATGACTTTGCCATGACATCTTCCCCTGAGGAGACCAAGTTAGAGATGTGCTCTGGGAAGCAGAGGGAAAGCTGTAACCCCAGGGTCCTCCTGACATGCCTGGAATTTGCCTCAGGGACAAGCAAACCCTCATCTCTCTACAGATGGGGCACTATACGGAGGCCCAGATGCTGAGACACAGGGGACACAGGGGACACAGGCGTGTCCTGAGGACAGTTACCCAGGCCCTTAGGATGCAGTCCTATGGTCATACAGGTAGCAACACAAACCCTTAGCTAACTGTCTTCCTTTAAGGCATTAGGAGCCATTCCTCATCCAGATGGTTATTTGCTGTAAAAACTACTGGGTGAGGGACCACAGCAGCTCCCTTTCCACTAGGTTGCCAGACCTAGTCCCATTTCCCTACCAATTACCAGCTCTGCATACATTCACTCTCAAAACCAGATTCTGCCAGGTTTCAGGATGGATATTGGAGGCTGCCACGGTTCTTCTTCCCCCTGACATGCCCACCCTTGGGGTGTGAAAACCCACCAGATTCTAGCTACCATCTCACCTCAAATGCCCCTACTTGAAAAAGAGTTGGCAGAGAAGAAAAGTTTCCCTGGCTGATGGAAGGCAGCAGATTTGACTCTGTTCACAGAGAGTAAGGATGCAAAGCAGTTAGCCCACACACAAAGTATTCTGCAGGACATAACTGTATTAGTTCCCTGAGTCCTCCCAGTAGCCCTGTGAGATCCATTTATGTATTATCTCATTTTGCAGATGAGAAACTGAAGCACAGAGAGGTCTTGCAGCGGACCCAGGTAACAAAGTCAGTAAGGAGTGGAACCGGCATTAAACCCAGGCAGCTTTAAACCCCTTCAGCTACTTGAACATACATTTTACTGACTCTCTATATTTGAAAGGACATGAGTTGTTTATTTTTTTATTTTATTTTTGAAAGAGTTTATTTATTTGAGAGAGAGAGAGAGAGAGAGAGAGAGAGAGCGAGCACAAGCAGAGGGAAGGACAGAAGGTCAGGGAGAAGCAGTCGTCCCACCGAACAGAGAGCCCAGTGCAGATCTCGATCCCAGGACCCCGGGATCGTGACCAGAGCCGAAGGTTAACCGACTGAGCCACCCAGGCACCCCAAGGAGTTAGATTTTTTAAAAAGTACCTGTGCAGATGCTCAACACTGCTTGTCATCAGGGAAACGCAAATCCAAAGCACGAGATACCATTTTGCATGCATTCGGACGGCTACTGTACCTAAGCCCAGGAAATAACAAGTGTGAGGGTGAAGGGGTGGGGAAATGGGAAGGCCTAGCGCACTGCCACTGTGGGTGTAAAATAGCGCAGCCACATTGGAAAAGAGTGCAAGGACTCCTCAAAAAATTAAAAGTGGAATTGCTGTTATGACCCAGAAATTCCACTTCTGGGAATAAAGCCAAAAGATTTAAAGGCAAGGACGGAAACAGATATTCGTACACCCGTGTTTGGAGCAGCATTATTCACGACAATCCAACAGTGAAAGCAACCCCTGTGTCCATGAATGGATAAGTGGATAAGTGGATAAGGTTAAGCGGATAAAACAAAATGTGGTGTGTACACACAGTGGAATACTATTCAGCCTTAAAAAAGGAAGGACATTCTGCACACGAGACAATGGGGATGAACCTGGAGGGTGTTACGCTGAGTGAAACAAACCAGTCACAGGCAGACAAATACCGTGGGAGTCCATTCACATGAGGTACCCCAAGCCCTCAAACTGGGAGAAACAGCAGGTAGAACGGTGGCCACCAGGGGCTGAGGGGAGAGGTGAACGAGGAGCTGAGAGTTTAATGAGGACAGAGTTTCAGTTTTACAAGATGGAAAGAGTTCTGGAGATGGATGGTGGTGATGGTGGCACAACAATGTGAATGTGCTGAACACCACGGACTGGATGCTTAATATGGTTGACATGGTCAATTTTATGTATATTTTACCCAATCAAAAATACATTTTTTTGAAGATTTTATTTACTTATTTGAGAGAGAGAAAGGGAGGAAGAGGGAGAGAGAGAGAAAGAGGGGGAGGGGCAGAGGGAGAAGCAGACTCCCCGCTGAGCAGGGAGACAGATGTGGGACTTGATCCCGGGGCTCCAGGATCATGACCTGAGCCGAAGGTGGACGCTTAACCAACTGAGCCACCCAGGCGCCCCCAAAATAATAAATAACGTTTTAAAAAGTAAACTAATGTTTTAAAAAGTAAACTAAAAAGTAACACACCTCAGAACGTTTATTATTGTAATTACAGTAGGAATTACACTGAATAATTTTTTAAGTGGGGGGGGTGGCGACAACATTTCTGAACTTCTGGAACAGAGAGGGCCCTTGCAAACAGATTAAGTGCTCCGGTCTTTCCCTGGTTTGCATGCCAAGCCAAAAGAGGTGATTAGCAGGCTTAAACTACTGGTTTCTAATCAGAAAGTTAAAAAAAAAAATCCTTTGTCAAAGAGAACAGGAACAAAGGGCCAGTAGGCCCAGGGGTTATACAATAAAAGCTGGATCATGCTGTGTAAAAAGGCCCCTCCATCTCCTCCTAACACCAGGGTCTTCATGATGTTGGAGGGCTATTGTACTGTATTGATAGCACATCATTCAGTGTGGCCTGGCCCCTCACTAAGGCAGGCAGCGCCCCTGCACGCAAGCAGGACATTTAGGAGACAAATTTCAGGAGTCATTAGCAATTGCATTTCAACTGTTCCCATACACTGGCCTCTCCTTCCCACACAATCCTGCTTCTCTCGCTTTCTCTCCAGTGAGTAAGGACACTGGGAATACTGGAGAGCAAGACTCCTTCTGAAAAGACCCCTGTGTTCACTTTTCCAAACAGCTACAGAGTCTACGAGGGCAGGGCCAAAAGGGAAATAGGAGAGGAGGTCGCGGTGGGGGGAGGCCCTGGGGTGCGCCCCCAGGAGCTGACAAGGGAGCATGGGCCCCATGGGTCATCACAACCCCACCTCCTCCACACCCCCCTAGCCACGCTGCCCACCAACTGCTGGGCAACACCTCCCGGCCCCACCGCCCTGCAGAGCAGGGTCTGTGGGCTCTGGCTGCCTGTGGACTCTAGGAAGGAGGCAGGAACTTCCTCCAGCGCCTGGATTCCAGTCCCCGCACCCTGGAGAGTGCGAGAGCTTAACTAATTCTCAAATCAGGACACATACACAAAACCCTCTGAGAAGCGGTGGAGGACTCAATGAGTGTTAGCCATGTTCCATCAACGCGAGCCAATGACCTCCAGGAGACAATGCGGCAGTGACAAGCACTGAGCCCTGGATGGAAACCCAACCCTCGTGCCAACTTGCTGTGTGACCCTGACAAATCCCCTGATCTCTCCGGGCCTCAGCTGCCTCCTGTGGAAGGTGAGGGCAAGTGAAACAGTAAATGCACGTAAAATTCCTCGGTACATGGCGGCTGTCACAACCTCGAGGAAGTTTCCCCAGCACCCAGCGAGATTTTTGAACTTTATTATTTTTGAATCTAAAATCCTGACCAAATGAGAGCACAGCGCTGCCTTCCTCCTAGAGGCAAATCAAGTGTAATTTGGGGAGATGAGAAAGAAAGGGAGTAGATTCAGAAATAATATCCTTATGAAAAAAGCACAAAGGGGACTCAGTAATGACCTACAATCTTATAATACCTGACTCCCCCGTGACATTGCAGCCATCGCCTGAAGGATTCTGACACAGCCCACATTAACTAGAACTGGACGCTCCCCTTTTATCAACTCAAGAAGCATTTGCTGAGCGCCGGCTGTGCACGGAGCCCTCAGAGGCTCTGCCCTGCCCCTACAACTCAGTCTCTCCTTTCTCTTCAAAGAACCAAGGAAGGTTCTGACCCTACTCTGGATTGAGAGCACACTGCCCTTACCCTGACCTCATGCATCAAGAGGTCAGGCTGTCTCCAGTGCTGAGGTCCCCTGCAGCCACAGCAGTCTGGGCTAACCCCAGGGTCCCCTCGGGTACCCCCACCTCCCCGCCCACCACATGCACACAGATAAGCAAGCTCAGAGGAGGGACCCTGGACTTGTAAAGCAGGTTTCATGGTGCTCCAGTGAAGAATAAGGAACTGTAGCTTGTTTCTCAGAGACAGGTGACGGGCAGCATTCCGAGACCAGAGGCAGCTGGCTCTCTCCTCACCGACATGATTAAGACAGACTGTGTGATGCCCGTTGGGCCAACAGTTACCGGTTTGGCAAACAGCAATACGGAGCCTTGCGCAGAAAATCACGGTAGCCAATACTGGGAAACTCCGGGGGAAAGGACTCGTGGGAGTTCCACGGTCCAATAGCTCTATTCTTTAGTGCCTCCTGACAAGGGGGAGGCTTGCGCATTCTAGCAGCCCTGGGTGTGGGGTCGGGCGGAGCTGGTAAACTGTCCTTGAGTCTTTTCTTCCACATCAGGGGGTCTTCCTGAGCAGCACACAGAGAGCTGGGCTTCCTCTGGAGTCGCCTCAGCCCCACACAGGTGGGCTGTGCCCCCAGCCACTCAGAGCCCTGGGCTCTCTCTGGGTCCAACGCTTGCCCTCTGGCTCCAAAACCTGACCTAGGGCTTCACACTGACCCAGAGAGGAGTCAGGAGGTATCTATTCATCACCCTTTATTCTGCAAATTTCCCGTTGCCTCCCAGCTGCCTTCGGGGGTATCCCCTCGTTTGCTAGTACCGATCATGTAAAAGACGTGGTGCTGGGCCCAGGAAACTGACAGGACACTACACCATTCGGTGGAGAACACAGACATGAAAAGGATGATGGCTCTGTGGTGGATGCATATGAGAAAGGGGCACAGCAGGGGCCCTTCCCCCGAGCTGGGACAAGGCAGGCTCCCACAAGAGGAGGCCTTGAAGCTGGGGGTAGCAGCGCATGGAGGGGGTACCGGCAGGCAGGGCGCACACTCGGTTCCTGCAAAGCAAGGAGAGCCTCTCCTGGGGCAGGGAGGAGAGGGTTTCAAGTTTAAGGCATATTAGAATCGTCTGGGTAGCATATCTAAAATGCAGATTCCAATAAATAAAAATAAAAATAAAATAAAATAAAAATGCAGAATTCTGGAAGTCCCACTGAGATTGTAATTCAGTGTTTTTCAGGTGGGGGCCCAGGAATCTGTTTTATGAGCTCCTCCTTGGGGGAGTCTAAGGCAGGACATCTATGGACCACACTCTGAGAAACCCTCCTTTGAAGGAATGGAAAAAAAAAAAAAGCCATTTGTGGCTTTGATGGAATATTGGTTTATTTTCCTGGAATGTTCCCAAAGGGACTTTGGACAGCTCACTAGTGATTCGTTCTTCAGTCATTCTACACAGACAGACATACCAACATCAAACAAACTGGAAACGAACCCCAGGAGAGTGTCAGGAGCCCCATTCACATGGATGGCTGTCACTGTGTTCCACGGGATGACAGTGGGCATTATCATCTCAGGAATGTGTCGGGGCAAGGTCCACACTAACGCCAAAAGGCTGTCCGCAGGTGAACCAGGGCCCAGCAAGGGTGATGGGAAAGCCTTCTGGAATCTGGCCACACCTCCTTGCCAACCTTATGCCAGGAAAGGCAAGGCAGTCTACGATGTCTTACAGACTTTCTCTACAGCCCGTGGCTGGCTCCCCGCCCCTCCTGTCCTGGGTCCTCTCACCGGGAGCCTGGTCTCTGCTACCCCAGTGCCACCCCACTCAGGCTCCTCCTGGCTTGGACCCAGGGTCGCATGTGGGGACTCTGCCTCCACCAGCCTAAGCCTTGCCATAGGCATTGTTTCTGCTGGTAGCCCCATGGCAATATTCTTCCCTACTCAGAGCTAGTTCCAAGGAGTCCGCCATTTATTTTGCTGGCTCAAGCCCCTGCCTGGGAAGCTTATGGGGATAACCTCACACCTCCTTGTCTTGCTCTTGCCACTGTTCTCTGAGGGCTGGAACCCTGCCTTTGTGATCTCTGCCAAGTGCCTGCTGGACCACCTCCTCATTATATGTTAGAGCCACAGGCACTAGCCTCCCAAGAATTCCCACCTTCCAACCGCCCCATGTCCCCAAGGGCCATGTTCTGCCACCCTGGGGACTTCCCACACAGCCCGCATCTGCTCTGGCCCAGCTGCTGAATACGCTACAGTCTTAAGACCTGCCTTTTCTCAGCAGGTGTGATCCCCTTTGAACCGACCTTCACACCCCATCCAGCTTCACTCCCTTATTGCACGTGGAGCTCTGGGAACAGGCTAAGAAACTCTTTTCCCCGGACAGTGTCTATGACTGGTTGTAATAATCTGTTTATTGATATCATAAATACGTGGTGTGCCCAACATCATAGCTTAGTAAGAGGCAGTCAGCCACAGAACAAAAACAAAAAATTAAAACAAACAGAAAAACCAGGGCTACGCAGTAATAAGTCCCATTGAATGGTCTAGCCAGTGCTACTCAAACATCAACATGCTTATGGACCACTGGGATCTTGTTAAAATGCAGCTTCTGCCGCTCGCTTCGGCAGCACACACACTAAAATTGGAACAATACGGAGATTAGCATGGCCCCTGTGCAAGGAGGACCCACACATTCATGAAGCATTCCATATTAAAAACAAACAAAAAACACCAAAAGTGGTTTCTAATTCAGTGGGCCTGGGGTGGAATCTGAGATTCTGCATTTTTAACAAGCTCCCAGGCAATGCTGATGTGCTGGTCCACAGCCCACGCTTCCAGCAGCAGGAGGGTAGGGATCACACTAATGAGTGGGAGTTTGCCACACGGGGGTGAGGCCAGGAGCAGGGCCCGGAATTGAACATGTGCTCAGATACAGGAACCGCCAAGTCCTACTCATTGCCCCAGAATCAGAACAATTGACTTAGAAGTTCTGAGAAAGAATGACCTAGGGATGGCCAACTGCCTACAGACTCTCCTGGGCATGGCAGCTGCTATGGTTGGTACCATATGATCCCTGACTCTTGTCATAGTTTCTGGTACCAGGTGGGTCCAATTCAAGGTCAGCTCTGTGATTTTTCCAAATCAGCACTGAATTTTCGGACACTGAGTTAACTGTGGTTGCTGGGCTGAAGTGTTATGAGACAGGCTGGGGCCATGCAGGGGATAAGGGTCACCTAAGGCTGTGGTAATGTCTTAACTGTTAACATTTTTGAGTACTGAGTCTGGGCCTTGCAGTCTGCTAAGTGCCTTACATGGAAGGATCCATGCTGCAATTCTCCCAATAACCCTTCAAAGTGGGGAGCCATTTAAGAGTAGGAGCTCTGGAACCAGACAGCCTGAGACTGAATCCCAGCTTTGCCACTTTCTAGCTGTGTGACCTTAGGCAAATTACTTAGCCCCTCCATGCCTCAACTTCCCCCTCTGTAGATGGGGAGGGTTACAGCACCTCCCTCAGATGGTTGGGTGAATAAAATATAAGACACTCAGTGCGGCACTTAGCGCTCAATAAAATCTTGGCTATTCTTTTAGCCTTATTTGTATGAAGCAAGGAAACTGAGGCTCAACAAGATTAAGCAGCTTGCCCAAGTTTACACAGCAAGTTAGAGGCAGAACTGATCGGAAACAAAGTTCGCGAATTTATGAACAAATTCTAGATCTGTTGTTGGTAGGTTTCGGGAGGTAGCAGAAAACTCTGGTGGCCTCCAGCTGCAGTCCCACCTGCCCAGCAGTGAGGGCTCCCATTCCCTTCCTTAGATTCCTATGAAATCTAAGCTCACAGCAGCAGCTTCTTCCCAGAGCCATCTGGTACGGGCTTTTTCTGCTTTTGACTAGGAGAGACTTGACTTAAGGTAGATCGCTTCCAGGCAGGAGCAGGGAGGGAGACGGTGGATGAGGGAAGACCTTGTGAAGCAGGTGGCATCGCCTGTGGCCTGTGAGGGAGGTGGGGCGTCCACGGATACAGGCGGGGCTGGGAACCGGGCCCACACGGGGAGAATGGCAAAAAGGGCAGGGCCTGTCTGGGTACTGCCACTAACCCAGGTGGACCATAAGCAGAGGACCAATCAAGGGAGCTCAGGAACTGCAGCTGACAATGATTGGCACCTACGTGCTACTGGGCACTCTGCAAAGTATTTTAGATAGTTAAGCTTACTAAAATTGGATGAAGTGTGGTTATGTAAGAGGATGTTTTGTTTCTTATACACACATATATAGACAAACACTGAAGTATTTAGTGGCAAAGAGACATGATGTCCAACTTAAGAGTAATAACCAACTTACTTTTTTTTTTTAAGTAGGATCCATGCCCAGCATGGAGCCCAATGAGGGGCTTGAACTCACGACCCTGAGGTCAAGACCTGAGCTGAGATCAACAGACTGAGCCACCCAGGGGCCCCTATAACCAACTTACTCTTAAATGGTTTATATATGTAATGGTTTCATATGATTACATATGTTTGTATAGTATGCACACATATATAGACTCACATACTCACACATAGGGAAAATGAGAGACTATAAGGTAAATGCATAACATGCAAAAACTGGTAAGTCCAGGTAAAGCATATACGGAAGTTTCTTTTATTTTTGCAATTTTCCTGTAAGCTTAAAATTATATCAAAATTTAAAAGCTACCAAAAGATGCATGGGAAAGATACAAAAAAATATCTTTAAAAATAGTATGAGGTCAATACTACTATTTCCCCATCTTATTAATGAGGAAAGTGGGGCAAAGCATGAGAGACACAGGAAGTGAGGCAGGACCAGCTTTGAGAAGCTCTGATGGTCAGGCTCAGACGGCTGTCCCTCAGCAACCTGGGGGAGGGTGGCTAAAGAGGGTGGGGAGAGGGGTGGTCAGCACTGGATTGTGCAAGACTGATCTGAAAGAAGGCCACAGGTTGGCTAGAAGGGAGGGGCCTCTAGTTTGGTCTCTGCTTTCTAACAAGCCTCAGTAGGAATAAACAGAAAAGGAAGCAGGTGTTGGAGCCTATAAAAGAAAGGGTGGCAGAACTTGGCAGCCAGATGGGGAGGAGGGAAGAATCCAGAGGGTGGAAGCAGGGGCGGCCTGCGCGTAGTGGGAGAACTGGGTACATGGGTACCGGGCCGGGGGGAGGGATACCTACATTTTGTTGCATACCTTTTGGACCCTTAGAATTTGAACCATGCACGTTTTAGTCATTATGGGGGCACCTTCTCATGGGAATGGCAGAAAAGGCAAAGCTGTTTGAGACCAGGACCGGATTCAGGTTTAAGTCTGTAGTAGAGTACAGGGTTTGTCTGCACCCAGAAATGATGTCCAGCAGGAAACTGGAAATGGGCACTTGACGTTTTGCTAGACGAGAGGCAGCAGGAAGCGTGGGGCATAGGACATTACTAGGGAAGAGCAACAGGAGCTAAGACCACAAAATGCCCTCCCTTTCCTGGAGAAGAGTGATCGCCAATGGAGGAGGAGGGTCAACACCACCATTAGATGCCTGTGCACTGCTGGAGGGAATGTAAGTTGGTGCGGGCACTAGGAACAACAGTATGGGGGGTGCCTGGGGGCTCAGTCAGTTAAGCATCTGCCTTTGGCTCAGGTCATGATCTCAGGGTCCTGGGATCCAGTGGCATCGGGCTCCCTGCTCAGTGGGGAATCTGCTTCGCCCTCTGCCGCTCCCCCTACTGGTGCGCGCGCACGCATGCACACTCTCTCTCTCTCTCTCTCAAATAAATAAATAAATAAAATCTTAAAAAAAAAAACACAGTATGTGGGTTCCTCAAAAAATTAAAAATAGAACTACCATATGACCTAGCAATCCCACTTCTGGGTATTTACTTGAAGGAAATGAAAACACTAATTCAAAAATATATCTGCACCCCATGCTCACTGCAGCATCATTTACAACAGCCAAGATATGGAAACAGCCTAAGTGGCCACTGATGAATGAATGAATGGGTAAAGAAAATGCGGTGTATATATACAATGGAATACTACTACCATTAAGAAGAACGAAATCTTGTGTTAACATGGATGCACCTTGAGGGCATTATGCTAAGCGAAATAAGATAGAGAAAGACAAATACTATATGATCTCATATGTGGAATCCAAAAATAAAACAAAACAAAACAAGCTCACAGATACGGAGCACAGACTGGTGGTTGCCAGAGGCAGGAGGTGTGGTGGGCAAAATGAGTGAAGGGGGTCAAAAAGTACAAACTTCCAGTTATAAAATAAATAAGTCCTGGGGATGTAATCTACAGCATGGTGACCATAGTTAACAATACTGCAACTGCCCACTTGAAGACTGCTAACAGCACATATTAAAAGTTTTCATCACAAGAAAAAAAAACTCTATGTATTGAGGGATATTAACTGGACTTACTGTGACGATCGTTTTGTAATATATACAAATACTGAATCATGTTGTACACTGAAAACTAAATTTACATGTCAATTATATCTCCACAAAATAAATAAAAATTAAAGAAAGACACCAGGAAAGGAGGAGGGTCAGCCGGGTTGTTAGATGCTACAGGGAGGTCGAGGAAGAGCTCATCATGGGGCTCCTGTGACTTTTCTGGAACCGTGATCAGAGGATGAGGCGGGAGGAGGAGGGGGTGAGTGCTGGAGCATGAGTGGGGGCCAGCGGCTACGGAAGTCCTCCGTGTTCTTCAGAGGGAGGGGCATGGGCTGTGAGCACACAGACTGAACATTTATTCTTGGAGAGGGAATGCCTGAGCACATTGGAGAAAAATCCACAGATGCCTGACAAAAGGAAGAGATTTCTTTGATATGAGGCCCAAAAAGCAGGCCAGGCTGTAGCAGAGGCCAAAGGGATTCTAGTCCTGGTTGGGTTCAGGGGTTCTCAACCTTAAGATGGCATCAAAATCACGTGAGGGTTTTTTTCACACACATGGAGTCTGGGTTCCATATAATCCATGGGTTCTGATTAGGTTGACTGGGGCTGGGCCTGGAAATCTGCATTTGAGCCACTCAGGAAGTTCCGATGCATGCTGTCAACAGATGATGCCAGACTCAGGGGAAACCTGGCTCCCTGGCCAAAGTTAAGAAGAAACCCTGTTGGCTGCCACCAGAGTGAGGACCACAATCTACTCACTGGAATTAAGACCTGTATGAAGAGGGAGACAGGGGATCATTAAAGATGTATCTTTTTTTAAAGTTAAAAGCAAACCCAGTTTTTCTAATTATAGAACTTTACAACTTTATGGCTTGACCTCTGGTATCATTCACAAGGACTTATTTTCTGATACAGCATCCTCTTCATTTTCCTGATCTATAATTATTTTATGTTTTTATTATTGTCTGTAAGCTCCACGAGGGGTGACGTTAGCCTTTATTCACTGCTGAACCCCCTTCCTAGCACAGCTCCCACCAGGAACCAAATACACAAAGGTAGTGGCACCCTTTTCAGTTCTACCCAATGTGCAATAGAAGTGGAAAGTAATTCATGCCCAGTTAGAGCCATTTCGGGTCTGAGATGACCCAAATGACTTCTAGTGAACCCAAAACAAACATCCTACAGGATGTTCTGCTGGGCAAGCAAGAATGCTGCAGACCAAGCCCATATGCTGGGCAGATACCAAGAGTCCAAGAGGAACTTGATTCTTGCTAAGTCTTTTGTGTCAGAGTAATAATAAGAGATGGAGCTCTCTTGAACACAGTAAGGAGGGTGAAGCAAAGATGCTGATCACCACCATGGACCAAGGACCAAGGGATTTGGTCAAGGGCATTCATCCCTGGGGGGTGGATTTTGAAAAACCTATTCTACTCAAAAAAACAGCTCACTCACCCTGCTTCCTGAAGAGGGACATCTGCTAAAACAGGAGTAGAGCAAACACAAAAGTCTGGCCTCTCCAAACAGATCCTGAGCAACTGGAAGAAGCTGCCACTGCAGCAGTCAGCACAGTGAAAGAGGCTCTGGTCTGAATTACCAGGAATAAGTCAGCGTTGCTCCCCCTGTCTTGCCTGACCTACACGATGGTGAAGAACATGCATTTTGGGGGTGGGCAGACTGAATTTGAATCCCAATTCTGCCACTTATAAGCTTACAATCGTGGGCGGGTTTTCAAACCCCTATGCATCACTTTCCCCATCAGCAGAATGGAGACGGTATCATTCTTACCTCATTGGGCTGCTATGAGAATTAAATTGGATAATGCATTCAAAGCCCACAGCCCAGATCTTGGCACAGTCTAAGGTCTTAATAAGTGTTAGCTATTATGAGTTCTTACCCACAGGCTATGATCTATATGGTGACAATGTCTGCATGCCCCACTCCCTTGGAGTCTCAAGGACACAGATGTGTGCATGAAATCCAGACGGGGTTCTGCTGAGGTCAGACAGAAGATGTGCGGGAGGCCCAACCCCTGGGCCTGCAACTCCACAGCAGCTTACACCAATCTGTCCAAAACCATTACTGCTGCAATGGGAATTTAAAAATTTTCACATTAAAGTAAAGACGAGCCTAAATCTCTCTGATCCTTAACACACCAGGAAAGAAATCACAAGACAGGTACAGCAAGGTGACTGACATCCCCCAAAGGTCTACTTCTCCCCTCCCGCAACTACTTTTTAAAGTATTTCCTAAATCATCTCAATTCTTCTATATAGAACTGTAGAAATCTTTAGTTTTAAAAATTTCTAGGGGGTACTTCCATATAATCTCCCTGAAACCCTGTTTATAAGACCATATTTACCTACAGTCGCGGTTCTCCAATCTGGGCTCTACCCTGGAAATCCCGTGCCCAGGCCATACCCCGGTCCGATTAAACCAGAGGGTCTGGGAGTGGGCCAGACATGGGTATTGTCTGCACTCCCCTCCTGTGAGACTCATGTGCAAATGAACTTGAGAATCACTGACTGTTCCTTTTGTCCCCCAGCTCCAAACACAACCTCCTATCCTCTGTTGTGGAAAGGAGATCAAAGGTTATTATTCCCCCATGGCAGGGCAGTGGAGACCAGGGATCAGAGAAGGCAAGTGACTTGTTGCCCTGAAGAAGGGCCAGAAACAGAATCTAAAACTCCCAACTGGAGACATTCATTTCCTGACTCAGGGCACTCCTACTGCCTGCCAGCCACTGGTCTACCTAATAACCACGAACGCAGAACACGCGGGTGGTCATGCTGTTCTACTACAGTGTAAGGTGCCACGGGGCCCAGGCAAGGCACAAGGGGAAGGCCTTTCTAACCTTCGTTTGTGAGATGAACCTCAATGTAAAAAAGATGTCAAGCAATGGTGGGGTCTGGTGAAGGAAGTGTGAAGGTCCAGCTTGCACACTAAAAGTCTGCGGATGATACTAAAATGGTCATAAGCCAATGAAGACCATTTCAACTGGCTGCCCCTACCTGTGCTCAGAAGGTTCTTTAAATCTGGTCAGTTTCTGCCTGCAATCACTAACAAAATACCTTTGGTCATTCTGGCTGCAAACATTTGGCCGGTGGTTTTGAGACTTGAGGGGCAGTAGAGTCAAGTTTTGGATTTAGTAGGCGGGATGTGAGAATCTGCGTTTCTTTTTTTTCCTCTTTTTAGGATTTTCTTTCTTTATTCGAGAGAAAGAGAGAGAGAGAGAGAGAGAGAGAGAGAGAGAGAGAGAGAGAGATATTGAGCACAAGCAGGGGGAGGTGCACAGGAGAGGGAGAAGCAGGCTCAGCAGGGAGCTGGATGTGGGGCTTAATCCCAGGACTCCGGGATCATGACCTGAACTGAAGGCAGCCGCTTAACCAACTGAGTCACCCAGGCACCCCGAGAATCTGTGTTTCTAACGAGCTCCCAGAAGAAGCTGATGTGCTAGTCTGGGACCACATTTGGAGAACTTGGGCTGGGTGACCAGTAAGGAAGCTGGAGAAATACCCATGGTCTCCACTGTAGCTGGTAAATGTTTGTTTTATGTCAGCGATGGAAATAAAGCACTCAGGCTGGTTTAGAAACTCCTTGAACTGTTAAGATACCTTTCAGTAGTCTTGTCTAGCAAAAGTCATTGTTTACTGGAAAGATGTTTATCTCCGAAGTATGATCAGTTTTCCCAGAAAAACAGGAAGAAAGTGGTTTATGTCCAAGAAATCTGGTACTCAAAATACATGAATTGAGCAGTAATTATATAATGACTGATAAAGCTATAAAATGTACTGAGGAGGGGTGCCTGGGTGGCTCAGGTTATTAAGCATCTGCCTTTGGCTCAGGTCGTGATCTCAGAGTCATAAGATCAAGCCCCGCATCTGGCTCCCTGCTCAGCGGGGAGCCTGCTTTCTCCCTCACCCTTTGCCCCTCCTCTCTGCTTGTGCTCTCTCTCTCTCAAATAAATTTTATCTTATTTTTTAAAAAGATTTTATTTATTCATTTGAGAGAGACAGAGAGAGCGAGAGAGCACAAGAAGGGCGAGCTGCAGAGGAGAGGGAGAAACAGCCTCCCTGCTAAGCTGGGAGCCCGACGTGGGGCTCGATCCCAGGACCTGGAGATTATGGTCTGAGCCGTAAAGGCAGATGCTTAACCACCTGAGCAACCCAGGCGCCCAAATAAATAAAATTTAAAAATAATAATAGAATGTACTGAGAAGGCCTTAACGGGCTGCATTTAGAACTATCTGGAGAGTGGAACTTGCATATGATGAGACACCTCTAATTCGGTTTTGGCTAACCCTATGAGGTATCTTCTAACATTCTCATTTTGCTAGTGAAGACTCTGAGGCTCAGGAGGGTTTAAGTAACTTAACCAAGCTCACAGAACTAGCGAGTGACAAGGTTGAGATATAAAATCCAAATTGTGGTCAAGGGGACCAGCAATGGACAATGTCTCCCTCAAGGGTTTGTGAGGATTCAGCGAGAAGAGGGACTTGCCTCTTCCACACACCTCTCCTGCACTCCCTAGGGCTGAAGTCGGACTAGGGGCAGGGGGCCCTGAAAGTTCCCAGTGGTGAAGGAGCCCAGCGACCCTTTCTTGGCAGAACAGTTCAGCATGGATGTCCTGGCTCAGTGCCATTGAGAAACAGAGACAACTGTTTCCTCTGATCCTCTCCTGAGTATGGATATACAGATCCTATACATTCTTTTTTTTTTTTTTAAGATTTTATTTATTTATTTGACAGAGAAAGAGAGAGAACAAGCACAAGTAGGCAGAGCGGCAGGCAGAGAGAAAGGGAGAAGCAGGCTCCCTGCTGAGCAGAGAGCCCCCACTCAGGGCTCCATCCCAGGACCCTGGGATCATGACCTGAGCCAAAGGCAGACGCTTCACTGACTGAGCCACCCAGGCGCCCCTAGATTCTCTACACATTCTAATGTAAAGAGAAGTCCTTCTGGCTTCCAGAATCCCCTCAGACTTCCTGCTTCCCTGTGCTTTATTTCACAACGGAGGAGAAAACCCTACCAGATTTTGCCACCACTGGGCTTCCGGTATGCTCATGGCAATCATAGCCATGCAGGGAAACAGTGCCTGCTCCCGAAACCACTTCCTCTCGCTCTCTTGGCCTTAAGACGGAGGGCCAGGTTATCTCACCTGCTCTCTTGGGTTTCCCCGTCTGTGAAACAGGAGTAATATGGTACTCTCCCAGCCTACTGTGAGGACTCAGTGAATCGACTGCCAATGGCAGGCAAAGACCAGCAGCAACACCTGGGGACCGGTTGGACATGCAAATTTCCAGGCCCCACAACAGCCCTACTGAGGCAAACTGGGGTGCGGGGGAGGTTGGAGTTGGTTAGTGCGATTTAACAAGCCCTCCAGGTGGTTCTGACGCTTCTGCAAGTTTGACAACCTGTGCTCTAAAATATAAGATCCACAAGGCCAGGATTTCTGTTGGTCCACTGAGTCCCCAGTGCTGGAATGATGCTTGGCACATTACAGACACCCTAACCATTCACAGGCACTCAATAAATATTTTTGAATGATTAAATGAGTCCAGATGAAACAGAGGAGGAAGGAAAACCAAGGTCCAGATAGCCTGGCATTTCTAACTGTATTTGCACAACTTGATGACTCTCTCACTAATTTGTAGTAAATATTACGAATTGCAGACTGACTGTTGCATCTCACCCTTGCATTCCCAGCTCCTAGCGCAGTGCCCAGCTCATCCTGACAGGCTCTTGGCAACACCCTGTTGAAGGCACAAATGTCTCCCAGTTCCAAATCTAAGTTCACCCCACAACTGCCAACAGGTGCAGCAGATGGGCCTGTCCCTCCATCTTCCTAAGATGGGTAAAAGAATTCCAGAGAACACCAAGCCTCCAGTTGTAATGCAACTTATCTGTTTAACTGTTTGCTCTTCTCCCTCGCCCAAGGGTACACCCTGCTGCCGCAGGGACTTTGCTCTGATCCTCAGCACTGGCACCGGAGCCTGAAGCCCAGTAGGCACTCAATAAATACCTGCTGAATGAATGGCCAACCCCTGGCTGGGTGGGACGTGATAAATACCAATGCCCCTCTACACCACTGGCGTGCGAAAATCAGCAAGAGGGTGGGGGGGGGGGGGAGGACTTCTGGAGAGAAGAGACATGGTATCAAGCAGTTACAGATGAATTCCAGATACCTCCAGTTTCTGCAGCAGCCTTTTCAGTTCTGCCACGACAACTGCTATTCCTTACCCCCGCTTCACACACAAGCCCCGGTGCCAGCTCGCTGGCAAGTCACTTCACTCCAGAAATTCCAAAGAAGGGCTTGTCTCCGATAAGACCGGGGTGGGGGGAAAAGAATTTATTGACTTATTTATCTAATGAGTGCTGCCGAGGTGGTTTGCAAGCTCTGATGTCAACGTGGCTCAGATGAGCCCTGGTTTACCAGAAGACACTGGAGTTGGCAAGGGAGGAAAGATCGTTCGAGTTCCTCTACGGATGCCCAGGAGGGCAAACGCGCCTCACCAGGAAGAGCTGCCATTAGAAAGTCTGACGTGCACTTGGCACTGGGCTAAGACTTGCCCTGTCTGGTGTCATCTCATCCTGGGGGGTAGGCACGTCCTACTCTGAGGAGAAGAAACTTATTCGAGGTCCCCTACTACGTGTAATGACAGAGCCAGAACTTGATTTGGTGC
This sequence comes from Callorhinus ursinus, assembly GCF_003265705.2. Classification (NCBI taxonomy): domain Eukaryota; kingdom Metazoa; phylum Chordata; class Mammalia; order Carnivora; family Otariidae; genus Callorhinus; species Callorhinus ursinus. The sequence goes on from NW_027397065.1 coordinate 35,362,186, forward strand.
CCTGTGAAGATCTTTGCGAAGACCTTATCCACGGCAGGGAATGGTGCGGTACTGTGGGACCGATGTTTGGCTGGGAGCACACAATCATTTTTCTCCACAGTGAATAATACACTGATAGGTGTGTTTCTGTTGATTCCTCTGTAGTCAAAAAGTTCCCCTTCCCTCTGCTTCCCTCTCTCTGCCCTTCCTCTCTCCGAATTTACTGAGAGTGCAGCAGTGCAAAGAGTAAGGCTTTGAAATCAGATGGACCCTGATTCGGATTCCAACTCTGCCTCTTTCTACCGGTGCGACCTGGAGCTTGTCACTTGCCCATTCTTATCAGCCTCAGTTTCCCCATTTGCAAAATGCCAGAAAACTACAATGAGCAACAGTGCTTGGCATATGACAGGTACGGATAGAAATGATAAAATGTAACTATTACTATCTTCCTTACCACCAATGTTAAAACCAGTTATTGTTTGCCTTGTTAGCAGTACAAAGACAAGCCATGCAGCTTGGAAGAAATTCCTGGAATACAAAGTGAAATGCTCACAGAGCCCTAACTACCTAAGAAAAGCCACAACAGATGCAAGATCAGAAGGCTGTCCCAAGGTCACCTCATCCTAGCAGCCACCTGATGCCTGTATCTTGATACTTTACCCTTTCAAGCCAGGTACCAGTCAGTGGATTGGAAGGGCGGCCCCACCGACCAACCAAACGAGCAACTGCCACTGGGTGAGGAGAAAGCCGGCGTGGGGACAGCGGGGCTGCCATGGAACCGGGGGGGACGGCGGGGCTGCCATGGAACCGGGGGGACAGACGGCAGGGCTGCCATGGAACCGGGGGTGCGACAGCGGGGCTGCCACGGAACCGGGGGGTGGGGATGGTGGGGCTGCCACGGAGCTGGGCCCAGCAACAGCAGGCAGCCGGCTGGGGAAAGTCAGCAGCTGCCGCTGGCCTGGGATCCTGGCTGCCAACGAGTGATGAATGGAACAGGGGAAGAAAACAGGCAACAAAGGTGTCCCTAATCTTGATGCAGCTTCAACTTTTTTTTTTTTTTTTTTTTTTTCTGGCTGACCATTGAGGGAGAACTTAAGCCTGGGTCCTTTTTCTTTGGCAGACATTTGAAACTGAAAGATCCCATTTCTTCCCAATGGTGAGATGTCATGGGTAGAAGCACTGAGGAGGCAATTGTGGGGGGCTAAGGGGGGGTGGAGAATGTGACCCACCGCACTTGTCCATTTTTAGCCCCACCCCCGCCCCGTCCAGCATCTTTAGAAAATGTTCTGTGTTCTCCCAACACAGCAACAGTGAACGCCTGTCCCCGCCTCAATCTTCCCCCATTCTTTTGGCAAGAAGTTTTCTGCTCAGGAGCTGGAGGCTTAATGGCCTGCTGGTGAAGGTTGAATAACAAAACACCACTGTATCCAGTTTCTGAGTTTTCTCTTCTTTTATCTCACTCTGAAACAGGGATTCAAGGCAGCCGAGAAGCTTGTCAGCAGCAAGCAGAGCCTCTCACTGTTCTGCCTGAGGGTTTGCAGCCGGCTGGCCCTGTCCATGCTGCAAGACGCAGGGCGTGTGAAGTTTTCACACACACTCAGCCCAGACACGGCCATCGGCCCTGTCCAAGTGGAAACCCCAGGAGATGTCACCCCAGCCATTTCCCCAAGAGAAGCAGATTTCTCTGATCCAGGGCCCCTGACTGAGCTGGCGGCTGCAGGTCCTCATTGCCTGGAGGGAGGGAGACATGGCCCGAGACAGCTCCTGACAGCAGGGACAGCCGACTGCCCCTCACTTGGCAACCCCTGCAAATGCCACCAAAACCTGACCAAGGCTTCTTCCAATCCAGGAAGCTCTGCAGCAACACGCCGGCCACCTTCCAACTCCCACTTATTTGAGCCTTGTCTCTCCTCATGTGCACCTGAGCTTGGTGTTCCAACGCTCCCGGTAACTAAGGCAACCTGATTCCCTTCTCTTCAAAAGAGCAGTGTTTCATAGCTACCTGGGATCCCGGGGGATTGGAGAATCAGGTCAGTTTGGCTAGGCAAAAAGCCGGGGAGGTGATGACAGAGTAACTGCCTTGGCTACTAATTCCCTGGCCACTGGGAACATTTACCCAAGCGACTTGGAAATGACTCTGAGCTCTCGACACACACTGTATCCTTTAGAATTTCTTTGCCTCTGTTTCTGTTCTCGCTTTCCCAGAGCTCTGGTTAGCTGGCTGTGTCCAGAAGGTGGGGTTTTTGCCCAACAGCCTCCTAATCCACGCTGAGGATCTCACAGGCCCCTCTGATCAGGCTTCCTCGGCAACATTATCTCTCTGAGATGCACAGCAGGTTTGCTTCAGCTCAGGAATAAATGGCAACTTTCAAGGCCACCTTACTGACAGGGCACTCTGGAACAGCTACAGTTAACTTGAGTGTGGACTCAAGAGTGCCATTACCTGGACTCCGATTCGGGGTGCATCACCTACTGGTGACCTTGAGCAACTTACTTTACCTTTCTAAGTCTCAGTTTCCTCATCTGAACACAAAGATAATAAAACTTACCTCATGGGGTTGGCAAAAGGATGAAATGAATCCTAATAGAAAAGGCTCAGCCCAATGAGGAGCATAGAGTAAGTTGAATTCCTAGGACACAACTCACAAATGGTTGGGACAGATGAAAGAAAACTGCTGGTCTACACAGTCAGAAAGGATTATGGAAAATAACTCAGCCACAAGCACAAAATATTCCCAAATTATTACAATGGGTGAGGAGAGACTGGGTCTGATTTGTAGGGAAAAGTTTGCATTAAAGAAAGAGGGAAGGAGATCTTTCCTAGTGATTCAAGGTGTGACTTTGGGCAGGTAAATAAGTCACTTGTCTCTGAGTTTTAGTTTCATCATAGAAATGAGAGGGATGGGTTACACGACCGGGAAAGTCCATCCCAGCTACAAACTGCTACAGAGCCAGGCAGAGACTCAGTCTCCATTTGATTTAAGTGTTCCATAGGCACATTCTAGTAAAAGCAAAAAGAACTGGCATTCCCAAGTGCCTCCTGGGTACCAGGCTCTGTGCTAACTGCTCTACCTGTCTCAGCTTATTTAATGTCCATAGCTGCTCTTGACAACTATGTGTACCTCCCTATTGTAGAAAAGACAAAAGCCAAGGCTTGCAACTTGCCAAGGTCACTCAGGTGGCAAGGCTCACCCTCTTTCCACTGTCCACACTTGCTCTCCGGCTAACCGTGGCCCGGCCACACCAGCATGGCTACCAGTGAGGGAAACCCTGCTTGTCCCCACTCCATTCCCCAGGGCCAAATCCCCTAGGCAACGGGGCCCAGGCGGGGTAGCAGTGCAGGGCAGCAGTCAGACATGTGGGTTCTGGCGTCACTGCGCCCAGCATCTGCATCTCGCCTCCACAAAAGTTGGCTTTCATCAAACTCAGCCCCCCTGAGCCTCAGGTTCCTCACAGATCATTGTACCTATTTCTCAGGGTTGTCCGAGGGATTAAAGGACATCACCCATATAAAGCTCTCAGCAGACTGCCTGACTACAGTAAATGCTCACTCATTACTTCCTACCTCGCTGAACAGGAGGGCATATAGGCAGTGATAAGCAGTTTCTAAATTAATCTATGGCAGGAGTATGGACCTGGGGTCCAAGAGCCCCCCGAAATTATGTGCCAAAAACTGTATTTGCACTTTTCTTCAGGAAGCATCTTTAACCTTGGTCAGATTCTCAGAAGGATCTGTGGCCAGAAGGAGGTTCAGATCTTTTGACTGTAGACGCAACTTCCTACAACATAAATTATTTCTGAAATAACAGGACTAGCAAATGTTCCTCAAATCAAGAGAGAAGCTGCTGAGTCCTCTCAACATGGCCTCTTAGCCATGTGGGCATCCAGGACTTATCACATAGCCCCAGAAACTGTGCCCACAGAGCTCCCGGGTGGTTCCTGGAAGAAGGTCTGAACATACACCATCGAATGAACAGGAATTAGGCTTCAGGAACCTTCTCTGGCAGGGCCAGTTCAAACAATCCGTTCTTCCTTGGAGAACAATCAGCGTATTTGTTTTCGCATACCACTAAGTTAAATACACAAGGAATGCTGGCCCTTTGCTGGAAGCTCCCAGAAGCACCCAGAGTTATTCTGCTCCAAGGGGAGGCCAGAGCACCTGATTCTCCAGGCCAGCCTTGCCTCAGGAGGAGCCTATGGTGCCGTTGGAGCCTTTGGCCCAGTAGGCAGGGCCCACGCTGCCCACCGGACCCTCTTGGGTTGTTGGGACAACCGTCCTCAGGAATTTCGGCCTCCCAGTCTTGCCCTGGGTGAGAAGAGGAGAGAGTTGGCAAGGCTGGCTGCCTAGCTGCTCTTCCAGCCCGCTGGTGAAAGGGGAAGCGGAAAACCGGATTCCCTACCCCCAGCAGCCTCCAGGCCGGACAGCGCACAAAACAGCTCGGCCCCAGAGGGAGGAATGTGCCAAGACATTCTTCAGGGTTGGTAACCCGAGACGCTATTTTGTTCTTCGTGGCTAAGAAATTACTTTTCTGACTGAAGGACCGTTTGACTTACTTCTTTTCAATTCAAGGGAATGGGTGGGCATCTCCTTGATTCAGGTAAGGAAAAAGCCAAGACAAATGTAAACACACACACACACACACACACACACACACACACACACACTTAAGGAGAAGAATTTTTTTTTACGTGATCCTTTGTTTAAGAGCATTAATTAGTTGCAGAGATGTGACTACCTTGGTAGAATTTATCTCCCCCACCCCACCACCCCAAAAATTTCTGGCTCTTTTTCGCTTTTTTTTTTTTTTTTTCCTCTTCCTTGTTACAATCCCTCTTCCCCTTCTGCCATGGGGTCAGGAGGGGTAAGGTGAAGCCAAGGAGTCTGAAACCACATCTGAGACCTGGCAGGGTCCTGCGAACATCTCATCAACTGTCTTCTCACACCAATGGAGCACTTACTTGTACCTCAGAGAGGTCAAGCAATTTACCCAAGGCCACACAGGTAAGATTATAAGACAGAAATCCTGAACGGGGTGTGCAGGAGAGAAATTCCAGGGCTCTTTCCCCAAATTTTCAGTTAGCCCACCATAACAGTGACCCCAGGGTTGTGCTAGGAACACCTCAGGGCCCTAAACTCCGGGGCCCCCCACCAACCCAGTGTGGGTGGGATGACCAGGAGGTACGAAGTTGCATTAAAACCAATGACTTGCAAGGTGAAGAAAGTGAGTGGCTCAGTTTAATGCCACTGTTTTTAATTCCTCTCCAATGCTTGCCAATCTGCCTAAAAATAAAGGCTGGGCATACCTGTTGCTGGGATATGGGCAAGCTACAGTACAAAGCTAAAATATAATGGTGCTGGGTTGTTTTTTTTTTTCCCCCCTCTACTGTTTCTAGACAGGATTCTATTTATGACAACAGATATTACTAGTTTCCCATATGTGAAAGTGGTTCAAAAATTTTCAAACTGAGTTGATTTAAAGTCAAGTATTAAGTAAGCAACAGTACATGTCCATTGAGCACAAAACCATGGTGGTGGTTCACATGATACTGAAATCTGAAAAATAACGCTCTAGCCAAGTCAGTTTTCCACTTGCCCTCGTCCAGGGGTAAAAAATTACTGTTGTTTGAGAGGCTTTCTCAGAGCCCCAGAGAAGTCCCTGGATCCGTGACCTCGGGTGAGTTAGCAGCGCTGGGTGTGGGGCTGTCCCAGTCCTACAACACCCAACTGCTGACAGCACAGCGGCCTCAGTAAGCTGCAGGGACCAAACCCAGGCAGGAAACAGAAGACTGAACTCGCGTCTGTTCTAGAAGAGAACAGGGGGCTGCCCCGTTCACCAACGCGGTAACAGCGTCCCCGGTGCAGATGACCCTGCGTGGGGCGGGGAAGGAAAGTGAGTCGGGACAGATTCGGAGGTCAGAACTTCAGAGCTAGTAAAGAACCTGGCCTATGGTGAGTGGTGGAAAGATCAAGATATTCAAGCAAATCACATCTCTGGGCCTCAAATTTTCTCTTAGGTTTGAAAGTAAGAGCTGAGCTCTGATCATCTATGTCCCTTCCAACTTCTAAGGTTCTTCTATTACTCCTTCCCTTCCAAGCAAACCATTAATCTGGCAAACGGGGAACCCGACGTTCAGAGGTTAAAGCAGCTTGCTCATGGGATGCTTTCTCTAGCATTAAAAATTTCTCTTCCAAGGCCACCTGGCTGGCTCAGTCAGTACAGCATGCGAATCTGGATATCGGGGTGGTGAGTTCAAGCCCCACATTAGGCGTAGAGATTTTTTTTTTTTTTACTTTCTCTTCCAGATTACATTAATGAGACATCCAGCATGGAAGAATGATGAGAATAAAGCAAGCACCCAGTAAATGTTAAATGAATGAATTTAAAGTGCTCACAGAAACTACTGGGAATCTCAAGTTTTCTTTCGGCCTCTTTTTTTAAACCCTCACCTTGCTACACACCCCATCTTGGACTTCTGGGACCTCCATCCTAACCCTACAAGATGAAGGGTCCAAAAAATTCACCACAGGCACCTGATACCCAACGTCGCACTGACCAGGTGAAAAGTCCACATTCCTAAGATACTATGACCACAGATCAAGACAACAAGGACAACAAAGAAATCTCAGAGGGTGGTCCTCTTCCCCTCCAGCCCACCCCAGGATATACATGGGGATGGTGTGTGTAAAGAAATGCCAAGCAATCAAAACCGGGAAAAAGTCTGAAGCTAAGAGCCACACCAGTCATCTCAGACTCCACCTGCCTCAGCAAAAAAAAAAAAAAAAAAAAAAAAAAAAAATCCCGTGCTACAGTCGGCTTGGTGCCCACCAAGGTCAGGACGCGCTGGTGCAGGGCTGAGGAGCTCTGGCCCCCAGAGGAAGAAAGGGAGGAGAACGAGGTGATGGGCTGGGCTTTGCGGGAGGCCTCTCACCTCCATCTATATCCTAACAGCTTCCAAGTTGCTGTAAGATTCCTGGAGAACCAGTCTTCCCCATCAGCCCCCCCGCCGCCCCCTTCCTTTCCTTCCCACTCCCGGCATCCAGGCCCCCTGGCTGCTCCTATGCTCTTCTCAGAGCCTCCCAGGCACCTGTCAAAAACCTCACTCCGGGCTGCCTTCCCCTCCGCCTAGTGTCCTTCCTCCAGCAGTTTCCACTGAATCCTGGGTCCCTACTACCCCCTCCAAACCAGATGCTTCCCCATCTCCCCCGCGCCCACACACACATGCTGGGGAAAGCCTCCCCGGGAAACCCCAGAATCACATTGAAAGGTTGCTTCCCCAGCCCCCGCCCGACCTCTTCCTAAAGGGGGCGGGGGGGGGCGGGGCTAGAGCTTAAGGTCAAAACTCTGGGCAGGTGCCGGCTGGGGCCTAAGTCCTCCATCGGGGATGGCGGTGGGACTGCCTGGGCCAACCCACTGGCCGTCCTCTCCTCACAGCAGCCCACCCGGGCAGGAGCAGCGCTCCAGACGGCGGGGGATTTGTAGGGGGGGGGCGCAGCAAACTGAAGAAAGCTCAAGAGGCTCGCAGAGTTCCCTTGCACCCCCGCCCCAGTCCCGGCTGGTGGCCCCTAGGGCAGGAGGGAACGGGAGGTGTGGGGGCTCCCCGGGGTCCTACCTGTCCCGCGGGTCGATCCAGCTGGTGGTGCGGCTTGTGTGATCTATGTAATAGACCTTGCCGTCGAAGTCGCGCGCCTCCTCCCAGCCCTCCGGCAGGGGCAGCTCTGGCCGGGGCATCTTCCCGAGCGCGGCCCGCGCTCCCCCATGCAGCTCCCGGCCGCCGCGGGGGCCCCCGGCTCAGCGGCTCCGGCCGGCCGTATCCAGCCCGGGCGGCCGCCGAGGCACCATGATGGCGGGGGGGTGGGGAGTGGCGCCCGCGGACTGGGGGCCCTAGTGGGGGCCGGCCGGGGTGGCGCCGCGGTCCATGCGGCCCTGCGGCTCCGGCTTGGCGCCGCCCGCTGCTCCCGCCGCCGGCCTCTCACGCTGCCATGTGCGCCCGCAGAGGCGCGGTGCGGGCCCGGGTACGCGCCCGGCCGGCGGGGCAGAGCGAGCCGAGCGCAGCTGCCGCCTGCCCTCCTCCGCCGCGCGGCGCGCTGCGCCCTCCACGCCGCCGCCTGCAACCGCCGCCTGCAACCGCCGCCTCCCCCTCTTCCTCCCCCTGGCCGGGCGCCGTCGCCCCTCTCCGCTGCGGCGTTCTGCGCTCGCTCGCTTTGCGACTTCTGCCTCCGCCAGGTGCGGCTCGGGCGGTGCAGGTAACCGCGCTGCCCCGGAAACGGGAGGCGGAGCGCGGGGCGCCTGGGTTCCCGGGTCCCCTCCCCGCGCCCAGGGCTGCGAGGGCGGGTCCTAGGACCCGAGACGCGCCCCCTCGTGGGACAGTCCGAACCGCCGGCCGCCCCTACACCGCCCCTGCGAGGGGAAAGGGAGACCGCCCCTTACCTGGGTCCGGGACACGGACTGGAGCCCTCGGTGGCTGGAGCAAGAGCCGCTACGCCCCTGCTTTCTAACGCTCCTGACTCTGCACCTCGCGTCTAAGGTTCTTGGTACAGGTGGCTCCAAATCTTAAAACTCCCCGCTTCTCTTTTGTGTAGAATCAGGAGTCAGGCAAGAAGTGGTTAAATGGAAACATTCTTGCAATTCAGGGAACATAAGTTTTTCCTGGATCTCTGATCCCTTCCCCCAACACACGCACCATCTGTCTCCCTCTCGTTCCATTCTTCTCCCCATGTTGTTTCACCATTCCCCCACCCCCGTATTTGCTAATGTAGCAGGCTCTCCTCTGGGTCCCTAAAATTAGGAGTGCATACTATGAATCCCCTCCCCCCGGGACGACTTCCAAGGGGTGTCAGGGGAAGCATTTTGTAAAGTAATAATAATGATGGTCTTGTTAGCTAAACTGAGTACTTAGCTTGTCCCAGGCTGTGGGCTAGCAGCTTCACCTGCGGTTCTGTCCTGTGATACTTTGAGGTAGGTATGTTACGGATTTGGGGGAAGAAGAAAGCAAAGCAAAATTCTATTTTGAAAAAAATTAGAAGAAAATTTAAAATCAGACAGCATTTCTTGAGAAAATAAAAATATGTAATTAAATATAAAAAGGTGGCACGACTGAGTTAAGGATCAGCTGGCTTGTCTGTGTTTCCTGAATGTGTTTTTAACCATTTTTACCCCGGATATGTGGCAGGAAGATGGCCTGGAGGAATGGAGCCCAGTGCAGTGTATCCTGTTGGCTGAGCCCTCCAGTCTCCCAGAGGGGCCAGCATCCAGTGCTGTATGGGCCAGAGTGTGCTGAACAAGGGAAGGAATCCCATGTTTGTGGGCTCATTTTCTCTTAATAGATAAGACCTACCATGGCAGTTACTTACCTCCAAATGCCTTCTGCAAAGTCAGTTACTTCCCTGAGGCCTGACCTAGGGCTTAGTGTTTAGCCCTTCCTACCCTCCTTCATTCCATAGATGCCATGCACAGAAGTCCAGAATCATGGGCCTCCAACTGGCCTGCAACACCCAAAAGTAGGAGTTCACCATCCTTTTAAGGAGGGTTCCCATAGCCCTCTTCACTTCCTCTGCTTGGGCCAAGTTTTCACAATATAAAAACCTACTATTGATTAGAGCAATAGCTCAAAAGCAAAGCCAGCATGGTGCTAGGTGCTTCACACACATGATCTCATATAAACCTCACAGCAGCCCTCTGGAGTAGGGCACACTTATACCCATTTTACTGATGAGAAAACTGAGGCTCTAAGATGCTATATTATTGGCCAGGGATATAGAACCAATAAGTAGACTCAGGTCTGTTTGACTCCAGCACTTAACCATTAACCTATTCTTTCTTTCTCTCTCTCTCTCTCTCTTTCTTTCTTTCTTTTTTTGATTATGCTGCAATTCCTGGACCTACCCATGGTCTGGATCTGAAATATTATGGATGCTGATGAATGCTTGTCTCTGTTGATGCTTGCTTCATAAGTATTCCGCTAAGAAGCAAAAGCTCTGGAATCAGTCTGTTTGGGGGCAGGATTGTATGTGACCCGTGTGACCGTGAGTAATTTGCTTAACCAAGGTCTCCAGTCTTAGGTCTGAAAAACATCACATAGATTCCATAGGGCTTGTATTAATGGCTATAGGAGCTGAGAAATGTAGAGGGCTTGGCACTCAGAGCTAAGCCAGCATCTCAGGGGCCTCATTGTGGTACCTCTGGAGTGCCGTGCCTGGCGGCAAGCATGCCCTTATGAAATATGAATCAGTGAACTATTTTGTGTTCCAAACAAACCCATGGTGTCCTTTCCCTTCCTGAAAATTGTGCATGGTTGCTTGTGACAACCTTCCCAACTGCTGATTTGCTTTTGATCTTCTCTTGCAATCCAGCCTTCTCACTGGTTGGTGTCGGTTGTGAAGGGAAACACGTTGTAGACCGCCAAGTCCAGCTTGCTTTTTAGCCCGGGTGCCCAAGCCCTGGCATTTTCCAAATGCCTTGTTCCTTTGGAAGTTTAGACACGAGGAGGGGAGCAGGAAAGAGAGACCACAACAGGAATTGACTCCTTAAAGCCTTCGTCTGCTTTTGAGTCCTTTCTACCTCCATCAACCCCCTCCGCCCCTCCCCGCCCCCCCCCCACAACAAAAGAATCCTAGGTTATCTCCCAGAAGCTGCAAACAGGGTGAGGTAATAAAACAGATGACTGCCTGCCCCATGTGATGGCGGGTGAATCATCCCCAGGCATTCTCTGAGGCTGAGGACAAACGTGAAAGGGATTAAAGGTAAAACCAGCTCAGCCACGCGGTAGGGCAAGCTGGACATTATTCTACAGGTGACTGAACTGCAGGAATGCGAACTGAAGACAAGAAGCCCAGCCTCTCCCGGCCTTCCTCCTGGGGCCTTGTCTGGCTGCCTGTGAACTGAGTTGGAGGCATGGCCAGTACTGGAGCTGAGCAGAAGTGACCACAGGACAAGCCTTTCCTCATTCACTTTCACATCCAGGGGGCCCATAGGAGACACCTGAGCCTGGCGCCCACTTGAATCCTTTCCCCCACCACATGAGCAAAGAAGAAAGGCCAGTTTGTACACATGTGTTTCAGAGAATTTTAGAGTGGCAGGGTAACATATTTCATGAAGATGGTAAGGAGGAGAAATTAAGCTTAAAAAAAAAAAAAAAAAAAGGAACAGACTCATGGAAATGGAGGCTGTGAAGACCTCTGCTGAGATTTTTCTTCCGACTCCATGCCCGAATCCCCCTACCCCATGCTGTCCCTCCCACACATCTCAGAGAAGTCACACAGTTCCATTTCTATGATTGAGCCCAGAATGTCCTTTTTCTATAGCATGCATTATTTAAGGTTCTTAACTGGACCCATGGACTGTTCCTTTCAATGATGGGAAAACATGTCCTAAGCCAGAGAAAATTAGGACGGAAGAAACCCTGGCATTATGAGAGCTGAGGCAGAAGAGGTGGCTTTTTAATTTATTTCTGGGTCCTCAGTGCTTAATACAGTGCTTGAAAATAAATCGAAATTAGTCTGGCACAGCCTACTCTATAAGTAGATGGAGTGTCTATTAATGACTTATTGCCCTGTTTCTTACTAGTCCCATTTTACAGATGTGTAAACTGAGACTCCAAGAAGTGAAGTGACTTTCTTACAGTGACATACTAAATAATAGAGCCAAGATTTCAACTCAGCTCCTCCCAGTAAGTAGGTTTTGGCTTCTGAATTCACAGCTATATGGGTTCTAGAGTGCCAATGAACGAGGAACTTCAAGACACAGAGGAACATCCAGGAGATCATCTTGAAGTCTGGCTTTCATTTGGATTGCTTATCTACTTGGAGTGGTTAGAGGTGGGAGGGGGCATGCTGAGGTCATAGCTGAGTTTACAATGAGAGGGCAGGGTCGAGGTGCGGGTTCTGACTTCTAAGCAGAAGAGAGACCAGCCTGATTCTTGACCTCCACCTGTGCTGTCAACAAGACCTACCAGGGGGGTTAGGTATCAGGGGGTTTAATAGGCTAAGCTTTCTCCATGGAAGGAGGAGCACTTTTCTCCCTATGCTGCTTGCCCCTCTCCTCCCCCCACCTTTTTTCCCCTTGCTTGTTCATTTATTAACTGAACTGGATTTCTTCTGGACAAGAGGCTACCCCAGGGCTGGCAGGAGAGGTTTTGATTCTCTCATCCAAGAATCTTCTGGGTACTGGGGGCTGGAAACTGTTGAGTCTTTCACCCGGGGATGAGGAAATGAATTATGCACCGAAGGAGGAGGTGGAGATGAAATCTCAGTTTCATGGGTGGGGTTGTGGAGACGAGAAAGAAAAGTGTGAGCAGAGGGAGGGAGTTCCTGCAGAGTGGTGCTTTTCTCTACCCCCACCCCAGCAGCAGAAGAGGAGCCCTGGTGGGAAATAGGGGTGGGGGTGCCAGTGCAGTACCCAGCAGGCTGGCTGAAAGAAGCCTCTCTCGGGTATTTATAGAGCTTGCATCGCCATGGTACCCAGGCTCTGAAATAAAACTCCAGCCCAACTGCTTAGAGACGGGTAGAATGAAAGGCTCTTTACCTGTCCATTGCTCACAGTTTGATGCCTCATTCTCCGAATTTTGGATGAGCAGTCTCTGTGAATTTTATAAGATACTAGCAAGAAGAGTGTAGGGTTGGGACTTAAACCCAGAGAAGTTGCCTCAGCAGGGGGGCTGGGTGGAGCAGTGGAAAATACAGAGGGGGCAGGGGAGAAGCCTGTGCATGAAACTTGACTCTGCATTTTGACGGGTGTGCGACTCTTAGCATGAGACTGCGCCTCCTTGAGCCTCAGTTTCCCCATTTGTAAAATGAGAGCAACAATACCTACCTCACTGTCAACATGTGACAACTAAATGAGATGCTGTAGATGAAGTGCAGACTCAGCCCCTGAAACACGTGGGTTCTTTTAAAAGGTGAGTCTCTGTGTACCAGACCATGGGTGAGGCACTCAGGACACAGGGTGGTTTTTGGTCTCGTGGAGCTTAAGTTTAGCAGTGGCTATATACATTATACAAGTCAACAAATGAGATAATTGCACTTTGTGGTCAATACCAAGATGGGAAGAAATGGCGCTATGATAAAATTTCATAGGGCGGGGATTGGTAGAAAAGCTACTTTAGGCAGGGACAGAGGAGAAAGCCCTTCTGAGGAAGTGACATTTATTCAGAAAGCTGAGGTAGCCAGCCATGGGAAGAGGCAAGGAATGTGCATTCCAGGCTATGGGGGCAGCAGGGAGAAAGACCCTGAAGATTTGGTATGGTCAACACACCAAGAGAGTCCTGTTTCCATTCCACTGAAAACCACTGGAAGTTGTTTCCATGAGGTGAGTCCAAGCTAGGAGGTAGTCACCCGAAAATCCTGCAATGTTTCTGACCCCATGGCTTCCTGCACTGCCATTGACATCTGATCCGGGCAGAACAGAGACCTTTCTCACCAGCCCTGGTTACTCAGTTGCCATAAGTAGGCTGTCTCAGACCTTGTAAATGTTGGATACTTTGTTTACTGGGTCTTTTGTTTTCAGAACCTTAATTGTGGGGGCACCTGGTTGGCTCAGTCAGTTAAGCAGCTGCCTTCAGCTCAGGTCATGGTCTCAGGTCATGGTCTCAGCTGCAGGGATCAAGTCCTGCATCAGGCTTCCTGCTCAGCGGGGAGTCTGCTTCTCTCTCTCCCTCTGACCCTCCTCTCTGCTTGTGCTCTCTCTCTGTCTCAAATAAATAAAATCTTGAAGAAGAAGAAGAAGAAGAAGAAGAAGAAGAAGAAGAAGAAGAAGAAGAAGAAGAAGAAGAAGCAGCAGCAGCCGCAGCAGCTTAATTGTGTCTTGGCCTGGATTTCTTTGGGTTCATCTTGTTTGGGGTTCACTAAGTTTCTTGAATTTGCAGTTTGATGATTCCTGTTGTAGTCAGGAACTTTTCAGCCATTATTTCTGATTCCTTTTACAGTCCCACCTTTTCTCCTCTCTTTCTGTAACTCCCATCTTTTTTTTTTTTTAAGATTTTATTTATTTATTTGAGAGAAAGAAAGAGAGAGTGAGAGAGATAGAGAACAAGCAGGGGGAGAGGGAGAAGCAGGCTCCCCACCGAGCTGGCAGTCCAACATGGGGTTCGATCCCAGGACCCTGGGATCATGACCCAAGCTGAAGGCAGATGCTTAACCAACTGAGCCACCCAGGCTCCCTGGGACTCCCATCTTTTATTATAGTTCCTCAGGTCCCTGGGGCTCTGTTCTCTTCCCTTACCTCTCCAGTCTATTTTCTCTCTGTTGTTCATATTAGGCCATGTCTCTTGTTCTCTTTTCCACATCACTGATTCTTTCCTCTGTCTCCTTCCTTCTGCTCTTGAACCCAGCCTCTGAGCTTTTCGTTTTAATTGTTTTTTATTTAAAGATTTTATTTTATTTATTTTTCCCTCTGCCACAAGGGGAGTGGCAGAGGGAAAGGGAGAAGTGGGATCCCTGCAGTGGGCTCCCTGCTGAGCAGGGAGCCCGATGCGGAGCTTGATGTGGGGCTTGATCCCAGGACCCTGCGATCCTGACCCAAACCGAAGGCAGTCACTTAACTGACTGAGCCACCCAGATGCCCCCATTTTAGTTGTTAAAATTTTCAGTTCAAACCTTTCCATTTGGTTCTACTTTATGTCCTTTATTTCTTTGCTGAGGCTTTCTGTTTTTTCATTTTGTGTCAACTGTATCATTACTCATTGAAGCATTTTTATTGTATGTCTGTATCATTTTAATGTTGGCATCTATTGATTGTCTTTCTTTCACTCAATTTGAAATCTCCCTGGTTCTTGGTAACATGAGTGATATTCATTCATTCATTCATTCATTCATTTATTTTTAAGTAGGCTCCATGCCCAAAATGGGGCCTGAACTCATGCCCCTGAGATTGAGAGTCCCATGCTCTACCGACTGAGCCAGCCAGGCACCCTGATGAGTGATTTTTTTTTTTTTTGACTGAAACCTGGTCATTTTTCTGTTATGCTCCGAGACTCCGGATCTTATGTAAACTGGTTTTAGCTGGCTTTCTCTGATACCGTTCCAGCAGAGGTGGGGAATGGTTGCAGGGGGTGGGGAGATATGGCACTCTGTTACTGCCAGGTGGAGGTGGAAGTCCAAATTCCCACTTGGTCTTGTTGACACCTTGGGGGGTACCCTTTGGCCTTGTCTGACACAATCCTGGGAGGGTGTTGGGGCTCTTCATGAAAGCCTCTTAAAGGTGGAAGTTTAGGGTCCCTACTTGGCCTTTGCTAGTGTGACTGAAAGTGGGGCCACCGTTTTTTTCTGTGGTATTTAGCTAGAGTAAGATGGTCTAAAAGATTTCTGTGTGCTAGTCTGCCCCTTTTCTGGTCCTCTGGCTGACTTTTGCTGAACATTTTTTGTCTGGACCCATTGACATTTCTGAGTTTTTGGTTTCTCTAGCACTCAGTCTGGGATATGTGAGGCAACAAGAAAATCCAGGGAACTCATGTCCTGAGGTCCCCAGCCATCTGCCTCCTTTTCTGCACTTTGGGTCTTCTTACATTTGTTTTTCTTTCTTTCTTTCTTTCTTTCTTTCTTTGTTTCTTTCTTTCTTTCTTTGTTTCTTTGTTTCTTTCTTTCTTTCTTTCTTTCTTTCTTTCTTTCTTTCTTTCTTTCTTTCTTCTTTCTTTTTTTTCTTTAAAGATTTAATTTATTTGACAGAGAGAGCGTGAGCACAAGCAGTGGGAGCTGCAGGCAGAGGGCGAAGCAGGCTCCCCACTGAGCAGGGAGCCCGATGCGGGACTTGATCCCAGGACCATGGGATCATGACCCGAGCCAAAGACAGATGCTTAACCGACTGAGCCACCCACATGTCCCTGTTTTCTGTATAATGTCCAAAGGTCTTGGTTTTACTTGGTGGGAGGATTAGGGAAAAGTATGCCTATTCAATTTTTCTGGAAGAAGTTCCTGGCTTACTCCGAGCCAAGAAAACTCAGTTGTCTAAGCTGGAGTTCACCCCTTTTCCTCAAGTTAGTTTCTCCTCCCCTCCTCCCCTCTCTCACGTCCCTATCTCAATTCATGTTCCCTACAGTTATCTAAGTAGGAAAATGAGGATTCTACATTCATGTCCTTCCATAATCTCTTCCTTTTTTTAAAAAAAGATTTTATTTATTTATTTATTTATTTACTTATAAAGATTTTTATTTATTTATTTGACAAGAGACACAGCAAGAGAAGGAACACAAGTGGGGGGGGTGGGAGAGGGAGAAGCAGGCCTCCCGCCGAGCGGGGAGCCCAATGTGGGGCTGGATCCCAGGACGCCAGGATCACGACCCGAGCCAAAGACAGACGCTTAATGACTGAGCCACCCAGGAGCCCTCTCTTCCTTCTTTTTGACCTAAGCCCTAGCTCAGGCCCTTTTGTCTGATTCTTGTTATTTGAATGGTGTCTTAACTGATCTCATGACTTGGATTCTCACCAATCTTTGCCCCTCCAGAATATCTCCTAATCTTTCCAAGGTGAGTGTCCACAGGTGCATTCTTCAGAGTTAAGCTGAAATATAGGCAAATACATTTGGAAAATGTTGACTTTAATAAAGAGATTTCCTCACTGCAGGACTTCTCAGAGCTTTCAGTGCACCTACATCCACAGTGAGTAGCCAAGAAAATGGTATAGAATTGCCCAACTTTATTTGACTAAAATATCCTTTTTCTTCCTGAGGCATCTCTGGAATACAGCGATCTAAAACAGAGGTTGGCAAATGTTTTCTTTTCTTTTTTTTTTAAAGATTTTTATTTATTTATTTATTCATGAGAGACAGAGGGGGAGAGAGAGAGGGAGAGAGAGAGAGAGAGAAGCAGAGGGAGAAGCTGGCTTCCAAGGAGCAGGGAGCCCGATGCGGGACTTGATCCCAGGACCCTGGGATCATGACCTGAGCCGAAGGCAGACGCTTAACGACTGAGCCACCCAGGTGCCTGGCAAATGTTTTCTATAAAGAACCAGATAATAAATATTTTCGGCTTTGCAAGCCATATGGTCCCTGTTGAAACTACTCACCTCTTATAGCGGAAAGCAGCCATAGACAATATGTAAACAAGTGGCTGTGTGTCAATAAAACTTTATTTACAAAACAGAGCTCTGGCCTACAGGCTTTAGTTTACCTACCCCTGTTCTAAACATTATTTTAATTACAAAGACCTGGGTGTCATCCTAGACTTCTCCCTTTTCTTTTTTCCCCATGTCCATTCTACCTTCAAGAGCCTTGGATCCTATCACCGAAGTATATATATCTGTTGCTGTCTCCAACTGCACTTGTGCTACTTTTTTTTTTTTTTTTTTAAGTAGGCTCCATGCTGGGCATGATGAGATCAAGACCTGAGCTGAGATCAAGTCCTGAGCTGAGATCAAGAGTTGGATGCTTAACCAACTGAGCCAGCCGAGCGCCCCTCCACTTGTTCGACTTTAGGTGCGGGCCACCATTGCCTGCACCACATACAGCCTCCCAACTGGCCTTCCTCTGCCCACTTATCCCATCATTCTGTAGAATGTGCCAGGACACCTTATGTTAACCCCTCAGTGGCTTTTCACTGGTCTTAGGATAAAGTCCCAGCAACTTAGAGCATGTTGTAAGGTCCAGTCTGGGCTAGCCCCAGTGCACTCTTCCAGTCTCGGTTCCATGCCTTCTGTTCTCACACTGTGGGACTGAGCTTGAGTATGTGGCTTGCACACATGCGCTTTCCAGGCCATTTCTCCTGTTCAGAATACTCTTCCTTTGACTTCAGCCGGCAGCTTAGATGCGCCTCCTTTCCTCACGGTCCAAGGTTGGGTTATGTGTCCCTCCATCTACTTTATCCTTTAGTGATCTAGCCTTATTATTTTCTTTCTGTCTCCCCCCACCCCCGCTTTCTCCCAATTGGTGAGGACAGGGTTGTTGTTTTTTTCCCCCCAGTGCCTAAAACAGGCCCAGCACACATTGACACGGGCATGTGCTAGAGGACACACCTGATCAGGACCTAAGACTCCTTGCCACCACCTTTTAACCATTCTTTTTCCTCCTTGTAGGGAGAAGATGGCATTAATCTGTTGGAAGAATTAGGAGCCCATATGCCCCTCTATGAAATAATTTGCCCATCTGTGGTGAGGAATGAGAATGCAGCACCCAGGGGTCCTTAGGGAAGGCTTTGCTTTTTAATTTGAGTCTGAAGGTTCTTTCTCAAAAGTCTTTGAGAGCTCTCTGACTTTCTTTATAGAGTTCTATATCCATCAAATCATGAGGAAGAAGCCAAAAGCAATGATCCTCGAATGTAACCTGGGGTACTTAAAAAAAAAAAAAGCTACAAAGGACATCCTTGGGACAGTTGGGTAAATGTGAACATGGACTGTATTTTAGACAATATTATGTCAGTGTTAAATGTCTCACGAGTGGTCGCAGTACTATAGTTATGTAGGAGGATAACCCTTGTTCTTGGGAGGCAGAGACAGGAGTATTTAGGGTGGAGTGTCATGATGTCTACAACTTACTTTCAAAAGATTTGGCAACCATCTGAGCATTTCAGAGGGAAGGAGAGAGAACACAAATATGGCAAAAAATGTTCATCGGTAAATAAAATCGAAGGTACGGAATTTTATATTTTCTTCAACTCTCCTCTCAGCATGGCGTCTGGCATGGAATACACCTCAATAAATGTTGGCTGAACTGCAAGAGCAACTACTAGGTTGCCTAAAAGTGTGCCCTGAGTTGCTTAAGATGATCTCTTGCCTTCCTATCTATGAACTTCTGATATTGGACTTTGAGCAGCTTTGTAACCGAAAACCAGCCAACAGTCCTCTCTCTTGTGTTGAGCCAACTGGTCCGAGCTCCAGATGTATTTCATATAGCTTGACATTTTTATAGTAAGTCTTTATAAAGGCCAACAAACAGAGATAGGGAAGAAACTTGCCCATTGTATTCCAAATTAAGGAAAAGAAATGTGGGTTTGGATGTGACTGTGGGTCACAATTTCTGACCCAGAAGAAGGATGGAGACACTCTCCGGCTCATCTTCTCGGCCAGCTCCCTGGACGTCCCTTTAAGAGCTCATCTGCAGGTGGCATGCAGCCCCTCTGATGTCTACCCCCTGATCCAGCACAGGCACTAGAATTGCCTGGGAGGCTGACGACTTGCACCTGCATGGGATTAGCAGGGATCGGTGGGCAAGTGGAGCCCCTTCTCTGGCCTCAGGCTCTTGGTGTCTTATGTGTCATTTCATGGTGATCAAACATAAGGTCCAACCCAGAAAAGGAAACCCATACATTTGGCAGCCCTTGAGGCAAGGGGACGGGCCTTCAGAGACTGGTCTGCCCTGTGACATGGCCATGGGCCAGAGGATGGGATGAGAGCAGGCAGATGATGCTTCGCCTCCAAGGTGGCTCATCTCTGTAACCAGGGGCTTCTCTGGGGGACAATAATGATGATTGTGGCCACTGACTGAGCACTTACCCTGTTCCAGGCGCTGAACTGGCATTTGCCATATCCAGCACCCCTTCTGACCTCAAAATTTAAGTAAGCCAGGATTCAGACCCTGGTCTGCCCGACATGAAAGCGCAGACTGTGGCATACCCGGTGTACATAAGCAACGCCCACCCCAGGAATGTAGAAGGGTCCAGTGGCACGTGGGATCTTGGTAAAGTTCTAGATGAATCTGAATGGTGAATGGTGTAACTGCTACCGTGAGGGCACGTGAATAAGAAACTCCTCCGTTGCACAGGTTCTCGTGCTTAGCTGGAGCACCTCAGAAGAGAAACTCACTTCCAATCAGCACGTTAATAAGTAACTTGGTTGCCCCTAAGAGGGCCAAGGGTCACCAGCGCTATCAGCGAGGCCCTCGGTTGGGCAGGGGGATCACTGAGGGAGGTTAGAGGCAGATCCTGTCTCCACTTGGAACCGCCGGCGTGGACACGGCCCACGGCCTGGAGTGTGCTCAGCAGAGCCCTCCCGTCATCGGGGAGGCCAGGAACTCCCCTTTTCCCCATGATAGGGAAGCTCTCCATCTGTGCATCCTCTGCTGAAGAGCCAGCTGGGGCTCGCATCACAAATGGGGCTTCTGAGCCAGAAAGCTGGTGAATAGTAAGTCCAGTGGGCCTTTGAGGAACAAATGAATGAATGTGTTCTGTGGACTTCGAAGGGTCATGCACCAGTGAGTGACCCGTGCTAGAGGCTAGGATTCCGCTGTGACCAGGAGCTGATCCCGAGCCTCATTCTTTAGCTCCACCTCTTGCACTAAAGGTGAGCTGGGCTGACTTCTTCCCATCTCAAGAACCAGGGCCTGGAATGTGGGCTGTGTGTTTGGGAGCGCATGTGTTTTGTGCCTGGAGGGAGGGAGCCTGTGCGTATCTGCATGCTCAGATCTCTAGGGAGCCAACAGAGCAGGGGGCTGTGGCTGCAGAGGTCCACTGTGTTACTAAATCCAACAAACAGGTGATATTCTTCTGTGCCCTTGCCATGCCCTTCAATAGAGATGCTGGCTTGGAAAACAAACAGTAACACATGTGCGCAGTCTTCATCGTGTTTCTCCCTCTCCTCCCCCGACCCTCCCATCATACAGTGCATAAAACTACCCCCTGCAGAACACGCCGTGTTGCACCCCTCCTGAGAGGTGAGAGCAGGTGGGGGTGTCTTAGGTTGAGTTCCCCTGGGAAAGATCCCGGGGATGGAGATTTGCGTGCAGGCTGTTTCTTAGAGCATGCACCAGGAACCCCTGGGAGGGAGTGAGGTCCCAGGATTGGGCACCAGGATTGGGCAGAGGTGGAAGTCAAGCTATGATGGCCCCTTGAGGATGGCCTTGACCAGTCCCCTTTCCAGCTCTGGAGCTGGGATAACTCCTCACCGGGGCACGGGGCACAGCCAGCCTTTGTATCCCTGTTTCGACCCGATGCTGGATGACAGCCCTCTCCACTCCGCCCCCCCCCACATGTAACCTACCAGACAACTCCCTTCAGGGAGGGCAGGGATGGACTATTTTGAGGTGTCCACAGGCAATGTTCCAGGGGCTGGGGGTAAGGGGAGGGAAGGGGGAGGAATGAATGTCTGGGTCCCGGAACAGAGGGATCTGTGCCCACTGCAGGGGGTGTTCCCCACTGTGGCCCAAACAATGTCATTGTGAGCTGATTAAACACACCCTTAAAATTTGGAAGAATGTAGAAAACGTTCTCTTGCTGCTTCTGCCACAGTTATTATTAATTTTACAATGGTGCCAGGCCTGAGTTCCTGACCCTTGAGTTTCAAAGTGCCCACATCCTTGAAGTCAACAGAGAAAGCTTTTTTCCAAAATTGTAGTTGACACAATGTTATACTAGTTTCCGTGTACAACTGAGAAAGTTCTTAACCCGTGGATCACCTCTTTCTCTTCTTCTCCAGAAGCCTCTTTGACATTTTTATTCCCTTTTGTTAGCCCACTACCACAACCCCACCCCAGTCTCCTGGAACTGTACTGCTTTCCACGATGTAGAAACCCTCACTATGGCCCATTTCAAGCCACCAGGGTGCTGGCACTGAACACAGGGCTGGGAAGAGACCCACATAGCGGTCTTGTGAGCAGAGCAGTTCTTGCGCCTCCCAAGTTCAGGCTGTGTGGGTCCTCAGAGAGAGGCAGGGTTTGAGGCCCTGAGGCAGTGGGGTGAGGTCTTCCTGTCGTTGGCCTGCCTTCTCTCTGTTCTTAGGACATCCTCCATGCTCCATTTCAGGGGCTGTGTGGCCAGCAGCATAGGGGCAGAACGGGAAGGAGGAAATAAAACCTGACCCGGTCATCTCAGGTCCTAGCATCTTCCCCCAAGTGCTGGGGGAAGGTGCTTTCAGGTGCAATGCTCTGACACTCGTCACCGTCACACTCACGTGGCTGTTCCTTGCCGCAGACAGAGCCTGCAGCGGCTCTATCTCAGGAATCCTCAGTGTCTCTGCCTTCTTCTGAGCAGGAGCACCTCCTCAGGGAAGTTTGGTGAGGGGTGGTGGTGGATGGAGGATCTGGGTAGGGGAGAGCAATCAATTTTCTCCTCCAGACTGGGCTCATGAAATCAGCTACTGAGTAAGTCCTGGGTGGTGAGCCCAGAAGAAGAGAGAATCAGGGCAGAGCTTTAACCGAGTTCCAGAACGCCTGGCTTGGGCGGTGTTCCTTGGATGAACATCAGTGAGTACTGGTAAATGTCTCCTTAGGGAGAATTAGCCTGCCTAACCAGAGAGCAGAGGTTTCTCCTTTCCGAAGCCTGGGGGGGGGGGCGGGGGGGGGAGGGGGGGGGGGGGGGGGGGGGGGGGGGGGGGGCTAGAGTGAGAATGAGCTAGTGGAGTGGTTCTCAACTGAGGGCGATTTCCCCCCTCCATAAGACATTTGGCCATGTCTGGGGACATTCTGGATTGTCACAGCTAGGCAGGGGGCCGCTACTGGCATCTAGTGGGTAGAAGCCAGGGCTGCTGCTGAACATCCCACATTGTACAAGACACACGCCAGCCCGCCTCCCAGAGCCACCCAGCTCCAAATGTTACTGATGCCCACACTGAGGAAAACTTCACGTGAGCAGAGGCTGGTCCAATGGGCAGAACGACCTCCCCTTACAGAACATGGTTGACACTGAGGGGAAGTCATGCTCCCCATGTGTTGAAGGAGGGAGGGAGAAAGTGAAGAAGTGGGGGACCTCCAGCCCCCTGTACACAGCTCAGCCCAGGGAGAGGTTCTCCAGGCTGGTGTTGGAAAGAGGCTTCCTGTCTTCCCAGGGGAAGGGACAGCCCATGGTAGGTGGGCAAGAACCTGGGTGGGAAGCCGTGAGGGGCTGGATGCCTTTTTGGCTATTAAGATGCAATCTCTGTTCCCATGCACTACTTACGCACACATCCATGTCCTTCCTCCTAAATCCCCACCATGCACTGTGCAGTTCTCTCCCCAGTGCTTCCCGAGTGGCTATGTTTTATTCATCCTTGTATCCCGAGCACCTGGCTTTGGCAACCGAACACTCAAGATGTGCCGGGCACTGTTTGTTGATAGAATGCGCAAATGCGTGATTTCAGTAGATATCATATCAGCAGCTCCCACGTTTCTGTCTAGACAGTTGTCTTCCTTGGGGGAACCACCCTTTCCCTGTCTTTAAGGCCCTGATGGGATTGGGGCCCCTTCAAGTTCTCTGTGAGTTAGAGGGAGAGTCTCTCCGCCATTTCTTTGGGGCCCACAGGGATGGAGGTGAGGGGCTGCCAGCAATCATCTTTCCCACATGTGGAGAAAGCCCACCTGGGAATAAAGCCACACCCCAAGGGAAGCAGAACTGGAGGTGGAGCAAAGATATCTTTTGAGTCCCTGGATCCAACCATGTCTGAAGCCATCCTGTTTTTGAACTTCGCAGTTTTTGCTTTGAGTTGGGGTTCTGTCACCTCGCATCTCTAGTCTCCGGATTAATCTAGTGACGCCACCTGAGGGCAGAGCCAGGCAGTGGTCATGGTCTCCATCTCCTCTAGCTCATGTGGTTGACTTACAGACACCCGGCAGACTGCTTCTGGCCAGGGGCCCTGCCTTTGAATAAAATCTGTATTTGGCTGAGATAGCATGAAGGTAAGGGGCTGTGGGGGGTGGGGAGTGGCCTGGGACTGGAACTAATGGGTGGTAGACTGGGAACAGGAGGACTTCCAGCCACCTGGGAGGGTCCTGTTGTATTGTGTAGCCTCTGGTCACTTCAGCTCCCCAAGCTCCCCACGGTCTCTCAGGGGGTGATGAAGTTCAAATACAATTAATTTGGGCAAAAGGGTTTATGAATGCATCAGTGCAAGGGGATCACTTTCACTGACACTGGAGCTGGTTCAGAGGGAGAAGGAGACCAGCGTGGGGAACCATTGAAAGGATACAGAGAAGCAAGGGGGAGGGGGAGAGGATGAAGGGGATGCTTCATGCAGGTGGCCACCCCCACGGAACACTAAAGACAGGTGGGGACGGGCAAGAGGAGATTCCGTTCTGTTCTCCCCAGGCCTGGGGACCCTGGACACCAGGCAAGGGCTGTGGAGCTGGCTTAGGTGCTAGGTGGTCATGTCCTATCTCCGTTACCCTCATAACTGAGAACCCAGATAAAGGACCCAAGCCAGGCATTCCTAGTTCCTCTCTGGCAGGATGGCCACTGAAAGTTGTCCTGGCAGGTTGCGGGCCTCCCACCCGCAGGGTCTGCTAGCAGAGCAAGGCCCTTTTGCTTTATGCAGTGTATGTGGTAGGAGGATGTGGGGGGCAGTGGAAGCTTGACTCCTTCATAGGTCAGGCTTCAGGACTGGGATGTGTGTGCAGCTAGTCTCAGGGCAGGGGGCCCAACTTCAGTCCTTACAGGCTGAGAATAATAGTCAGTGGTGATCAGCCAATAGCTATCCCCATGTGCTAGGTGCTAGACTGGGTGTTCATCACAACAATCCTGCGAGATGGCATTGCACCCATTTTACAGGGGAGGAAACTGAGTCTTCAGAAGAGCCCAGGCTTAGCTAGAAAGGAGAGCAGTGGGATTTAAAGTGGATTTTTTTTGACTCTAAAGACCATAATTCAAAAATGTTCCGTTATTTTTCTTGAATAGTAGCTTACCATTCAATATGCACTTGTTAAGTGCAAGGCATTGCAGAGTGCTTTGCATATAAAACAGCCTGGACCAGCCAGGCGCCGCTCTCGGAAGATTTTACGGGGAAGGCCGCCATCTAGTGGCCAAACTTCAAGCCCAGCATTTACCAGGACGAAGTGATCAGGCGAAGGTGGGGCTTTGGGAAGTCAGTGGGGAAGAGACCCCAGCTGGCGCAGCCTTGGTTCGGGAGGGATGCTGTGCAGGCAGAGTGTCTGGTCTGGGCGTCGGGGGAGGTTCAGGCTGCCCAGCTGCCTCAGGATAGACGAGGGGACTTGGGTGTGGGTGTGGTAGACCAGAACTATCCTGGAAAGTGTCTCCTTGAGCCCCTCAGACGATTCCTGAAGGTAAGTCTCAGCTAGACTTCTCCTTAAACCCTTCTCCGGAGGTGTTGTGTCCTTTTACCGGAGTGAGGTGGGGAGCAGGGACGTTGGTGTATCTGAGGCTTTCCCTGCAGAGCGGCCCCATGATCCCGCCCTTGGTGTTCTACCTTGTACAGACACTGTCCCCACCTCTGAGGGAGTTCTACAACCTCATCCTCATTTCTGGAATGGGTGTCCTGGGGAGCTCTCCTCTGTCCTCACCCTGTCACCCCAGTTCAGGCCCTCGTCTGGGCTGGTACATTTGGGCTGGGCAATCTCCCAGCTTCTCTGCTGCCCCCCCCCCCCTTTTCTCCCCACTTTGCTAATCGAAGGATTTCCTAGCTGTAGGAAGCCTACAACTTGGAAGCCTGCCCATGTCCAGAACCCAGGATCTGGAGGTCGTGGGTGTGTTTAGAAAGCCCCCAGGTGATTCTAATACGTTGCCAGGGGGCTCATGTGTAACCACTGTTCCAGGCTTTCAGAACTTCTCCCCGGCGGACTTGCATTTTTTCTTCTCCCTCCCACATGTAGCACACTTTCCTCAGTCCAGACTGTCTTCTAGCTTTTCTCACTGGCATTCTCTCAACTGGGAAGGCTCAGCACAAATGCTCATGGAGAGAACCTGCAGTATTCTCTGGGCTTCACATTTTGGGCATCACTTTTATGTACCCTTAAGCCCACGGTGTCCCATTGATTGGCTTGTTCCTCCTCACACCTTAGACGGTGAGATCTTGACCATGATGGACTGACTTATCTTTGTATGCCCAGCTTCTGAGCGCCAGGGACAAAATTGTGCCTGGTGATGGAATGTTGGTGGATGTCCCAATGGGTGTCCTGCTCAGAGAGCCAGTCTTCATCTGGCTGAGACCTTCAGCCTTCCAAATGTCAACCCTTCTGAAGAGCCCTTGAGGCTGTGAGCCAGGGTCTCACACTGGGAGTCCCTGTTCATGTTCCCGAGGCCTGGGAGAGGGGAGGCGGCCACATGGAGTGGGATTTGAGGGAAGGGCCTCCTCCCTCCTCCCAACCCCTGCATAAAAATCTCTCCCATATGACGGATGGCTCAGTCCTCAATTTCCATGCTTAGAAAACCCGTGCTTGGAGCAAAGATTTAAAAATAATAAAAACCAACATTTCCCGAGGACTTAGCATATGTCAGTGATACATACAATATGCCATTTAATCATCATAGCAGGCTTGTGTTCACCCATCCCCACATACGGGTGAGGAAACAGAGACTCTTGGACATTGAGTTACATACCAAAACCTGCTTGGGCTCACCAATACCCAGTCTCCTTCTCCTCTAAGGGCCATAGCTGACATTTTTCTAGTCTCCTTTGCAGTAGGTGGGTCCATGGATATAGGAGGGTGGAGGTGGGGGGCTAGGCATCTTTGTCAGGTTGTGGTCCATTAAAAATAAAATAGTCACACACATGGTCTTGGATCTTTCTCCCTCAACCAGCTCAGTGGAGAGGATGTCAAAATTCTGAGCACCTAGAAGACTGAGCCACAAGATGAAAGGAGGCTGGGGCTCTGAGTGACGGCATGGAGCAGAGCCATTCCCACCCCTGACCCCCAGTGGACAGCTATATGAGTAAGGATTCAAGTTTTCTGTGTTAACTTATCTTGGGTTTCTGCTATGTACCCAACTTGATACATATAACCATCTCCAGCTCCCATGTTTAGTGAGTGGTCCAGTTAGGATTTGTTTCCAGGCAGACTGACTTCAGAGTACACAACTCGATCCCCTGCACTGCCTTTCCAGAATTCTGTAACAAGGTGCAAATACCCTGGGAGAGGTCAGGCATTCTGTCCTGTCATTCTAGGACTAGCCTGAGGAAAGGCAGAAGAGGATCTTTACACAAGGCTGTCTCCCCCTTCCATGTCATGGGTTTGTGTGTGTGTGTGTGTTGTGAGGGGTTGGACTGGGCTGGGTGTAGTAGGAAACTCATGAATAATTCAGAGATGGTTGGCATGCAAGAGGAGAGTTTCAGGCTCTAGTGCATTTCCGGTGACATGGGATTCCCTGTGCGCCACACTTCGTGCCCACCCCTTTGGGTCTACCTGGCACCTAAGAGTCTGGTTGGGGCAGAGGAGCTCTGGGTTGAGCGAGCTCCCCACTGGCTTCTTCCTTGTGATGAACTCTGTCATAGTTGGTCCCACTGGCTCCTTCTACCCAGGGAGACACAACACAGTGGCTAACCCCTTTGTAGCTCCCACCGAACCAGGGTTCAGGCTGACTCCATGATCAGCTGGAGGCTGTTCTGAGAGTGCGTATCCAAGGTGGTAGATGACCATGTTGGCTCCCCCACCTGTTCTCCATGCTGCATCCAGAGCACTGGTTTATGAAATTAAAACAGACTCCCTCTTGTTTTTAATTAAAACAAAAGAGAGAGAGAGAGAGAGAGAGAGAGAGAGAGAGAGAGAGAGACCCCCACTCTTTAATCTGTGCATCTTCTGATTCCTGCCAACCTCTTCTGTGTTCCAGCCTGGCTCACCACTGGCCCTTTGCATATGCTTGTGCCCTGGGTCCGGAATGCATTCCTCTCTCTTCACCAGATCAATGCTTACTTTCAGACCCCGGCAACTTCTGGGCCATTCTCAGTCTAGGTGACCTCTCCATTTATGTGCTTCCATGGCTTTATACATCTTTCTAAACAAATTTTTAAATTTTCAGTTTTTTTAAGTTATTTTTTTCATAGCTTTATACAGCCTCTTGGCGCTTAACACCCCTGCCATTTTCACTACTTAGTGTAATGCTTTGATTATTGTTTGTCTACTTTCCTGACCCAAGTTTCAAGAGGCGAGGACCCACGTTGATGTCTACCCACCTCCTTTATCCCCAGAACTTAGCACAGGACCTGGCACAAGACAAGCTTTCCATAGACTGCTGCTGAATGAATGAAAGATGAGGGTCAAATGACAATGTTGCGTGCAGAGCACTTAGCACTGTCCTTGGCGTTAGTAAGCATCAATAAATACTAGCTATTGATGATAATATTACTCTAACTTTGGGCTTGATGGAAAAAAAACTTGTCCAAGTCGTAAGTGTTCTCCTTACTTGGGTTGCCCCAAGTGTGCAAGTTTGGGGGAAAATGAATCTGGAAGAAAGTATAGACATACACAGATACATGCACGCCTCCCAGTGTGGCGAGAGTGTTTACCCTCACTTCCTCCCAGCACTTCCCAGAGGTAGAACGTGGCCTCAGGGAGAAGCCCAGCTGTTCCTTGAAGGCTGGAGGGACCCATCCATGTGTGGGTGGGTGTGAGGCTCCTCATTGCCCCCCAGCCCCGGGTCCAGGCTTTCCTCTCCCCTCTGTTCCACGCAGAGAGGAGACTGCAGGTGTAGGCAGAGATCACTCTAGCATATAGAGCAGTTTGGGGAGCACTGAGCCGCTTCTAACGAAAGCTCCTCCCAAAGTTTGAGATACCAGCTCAGCCTGTGCATCTTGGCAGCACCCCCATTCCTCCAGCAGCCTCTACCTTTTCCTCACCTCAAAGCATTTCCACAGAAGACCAGTGTCCACAGGAGTTTTAGAGACTTTATTTATGTATAAACAATTTAAACACTTTGCCATAAATTATCTTTGCCTGTCCCTAGTCTTTGCTTAGCAGCAAATTAAAATTAATATAAAAACTCGATGAACAATTCATACATGTATATTACAAAAAAGTTCCTGTACCAAAGTTCTTATTAGACTTTTTTTTGTTGTTTTTTTTGGATTTTTTTTTTGTTGTTTTTGTGGGTTTTTTTTTTTTAATTTTTTATTTTCTCTCTTCGTGGTGACTGTCATGTGATTGTCTCAGTTTCTGGACCAAACAAACACACTAATAATTTTTAAATCTGAAACAGTGATTGTGCCTTGAGGCTTATGTATGTACAGGGTGATCTGAAGTGGTGCCCGTTAGCAAAAGAGTGTCACGATGCCACGCCTCTACTGCAACTGATACCCACAAACTACGGAATCTAAACAGACTACACCCTGTAACTGCATATTACTGTCCACAATGGAATCTTCAAAGACAAAAGAGTATGAAATTTATCTGCAGTGATTATAGCCACCATTTTGAATTAAATTTTACACTCTGCGCTCAAATAAATTAGCTCAGGCCGACTAAGTTGGGACCTGAGAGTTAAGTGCTGAACGGTATTATTTCGCTTTGATTTTTGACATTTCCTTTTTTTGTGTGTTTTTAGTTTTTTTTTTTTCTTTAAAAAGTATTTCCAGTGCTCACTCTTTCACTTTTATCCCCCCCCTCCCCGGTCGCTACACACAAATCACCCCCAAAGTCGTGTTTTTTAAATGCACCTGTATTTGTTTAAACGAAAACGTCTGTAGTAGTTGTCCAACAAGCAGTCTGATTCGGTTTCCTCAGCTGGCCTGTGACGCCGGCCCCGCGGGGTGTCTCGGCGGCGCTCACGTGTGGATGAGTGAGGTAATAGAACATGAGGCCTTCTCGTCTTCAGGTCTTTGTTTTTCGGTCGGTGTGTATGTTTTGCTTTTCATTTTTTGTGTTTTTTATTTTGTTGTGTTTTTTGTTCTTTTGTTCCTTTTAGACATTTTGCGTCCTTTTGTTTTATTTTGTTATTTTTCTGTGTAGACCCAGAACAAGTGGGTCATATTTTAGGGGAACTTGGAAACTTTTGTGTGTTTGTTCATTCATTCGTTTGTTTTGTTTTCCTCAGAATTTTCAGCCAGGCTTTAGTCTACTTCAGGTTGTGGGACTTCTCGCTTGGACAGTAGCATTTGAACTCAAAAAATGTGAGCTTTCTTGCCACTTGGTATCCTGAAGCAGCCCGGCCTCAGTGCCCCTGGTAGGTCTTCATCTCCTTAGGAGAGGAGATAACAGTTACTCCTGCTGAGCCATCCAGACAAGGAATGGCAGCAGATTATTTTGTTACCTCTTTCCCATCTCATTCTGTCTTAAAAACTGGATGTTGCTGCTACTGTCTGCAAGCTCTGGGTATTGCTCTACAGGAAGCACATAATAGCCCTCGTAACCTTGCACGCGTCCTGTGCTCAGGAGCTGCTGCTTCTCACCCTCAGTCCACAGGCGGCTTCCCTCTCTCCCGTCCCTGGCTTTCTGCTGCTCCTTGGCCCAGGCGGTGCCCAGGGCCCTCTGTCTCGCCTGGTCCAGGACGCGGGCCTTCTCTTCATCCAGGGTGTCGGGGGTGAGGCCGTAGCGGATGCTGAGCAGCAGCGTGGAGTACTGGAATTCAATGTTGGTGAACCTTCGAGTCCTGCCATTGACCAGCAGTGTGGGCTGTGACACGGTCACATTCACCCCACTCTCCAGCACCTTGCGGCCGATCGTGGTGCCCAGCGTGACCAGGTCGCCATCGGCCGAGCCAATCTTCACAAAGTAGTGGGTGTCCTTGCCCTCGATGCTGTAGTGCATCTTGTCCAGGTAGTAGGCGTTGTTCAGCACGGAAGCTACCTTGCGGCTGTCCTCGCTGGCGATGCTGGACACGCCGGTGGTCACTTGCCCTTCTTTGATGGCGAACATGATGCCTTTGCCGATGATGGGGGTGGTGGTGGCAAACCAGTGGCCTGCTTTCTCTCGGATGTTGGCATGGAGCTTTTTGGAGATGACCTGCCCTTCCAGAGCCATGAAGGCCTGATTGTGCCTCTCTGTTGTGTGCTGGACACCTGTAATGAGCTGTGGGCAGAAGAAAACACAGAAGGCTAAGATGATGTCCTGGCAGCTCTTTGCATGGGCCGAGAAGCTCATTAAAAAAGGGTCCACAAGGAAATGCCTGGACTCCCTGCAAGAACTAGTCTTCTGTCGGTAATGGCACGAGCTAATATAGTCCTACCTTTTGAAACTAGCCCAGGCTGGCTGGTTCCCAGTGCTCTGATGGTGTGGCCTGTCTCCTTGTAACCATGATCCTGACTAAAAAGACAGTGCAGAGGTTCGCCACCTTGCTGACATCTGTACCTAGGCCTACCCACTTACCATGTGTGTCCGTTATTGGAGAAGAGAGAGTCACTCTGCTCTCGGATGGTTTGGCAGCTGCCTTGCGCACTTCAGACCCGGGAATATCCTGACCTGAAGGGCGGGGGGGTTCCTTTGAGAAGCTATAAACCCTGCTGTTGTGATCTAGATGTTTTTCAAGGCCAATGCCCTGGGTATTCATTAACTTCCTTGGGTTAAGACCTTGCGACTTAGAGCATGGCTAGCAGCAGAGAAATCGCCAGGACCTGCCTTGTTAGAAAAGCAGGATCTCAGGTCTCACTCCGGACCTACTGAGTCAGAAGCTGCATCTTAACAGGACACACCCTAGGTGGTTTGTGTGCATATTAATGTTTGAGAAGCACCAGACTAAGAGGTTCTGGCATCGTGGGCCAGAGGGAATATCCCCGGACTTTGAGTCATTTGCTTTGGATCTTTGCCCTGGTTCTGCAGAGGGACGAAATCACCATTATCTCCTTGGCCTTGAACTCTCTACTCACAAATTACAACTCATCTCAATTGGTGGTTGGGGGACAGACTGGGATAATGGAAGAGGCTGTGTTTGGGAGGTAACGGCACTTAGATAAATGAGAGAAATGATGGCTATTCATCCACTGAGTGGTCCCCACAGGGCAGAACTGAGAGAACGTTGTTCTCAATTACCCATCAGCTCCTCCTTGTCTCTCTCTAGTTACGCAGTGTGCATGATTATTCAGAGCAGCTGAGACCTTTTAGACTTTTATGTTGCCGGGCGCTGTCCTGTAACGGGTTATCCGAACCCCGACGCCCACCCCTCCTGTCGGACCGTGCCGGACGTCTCAGCAGCACCCAAATAGAAATTGACCACCTCTCGGTCATCGCTGCAAGACCCAAGCACAAATTATGTTGTGAAAACTTAATCTGTATACATTTGGGCTATAAAACGCTGAGGTTTTATGTCAGGCATAAAAATATTCTTTAATGGGATAGAAACTGCAAACCACCGTTATATTACGTCCCATAAAAGCCAAAAGGGTTATGATCTTGTAGGCAGTGCAGATGGTAGGTTGCTGCTAGATTTCTCTGTGCTGTTGTTAATCAAGGAGTGACTCAAGGGTATATACTGAACAGATAATGATACCACAATTAAGGTAATAATTGAGGTTGGGAAGAAATGTGTGCTGTGTCAGACAAGTGACAGCACTGACATTTGCTTTCCTGGGAAGTCACAATGTTTCATGCACCTTTTTATACCCAGCTCCGATGTTTGCCTCTTCTATTGACATTCCCTTGGCTCCCATGTGGTTCCGCTTGCAAAAGGGAATGAGGACATATAATGTATTATTTAAAAAAAAATAGGGAATGAGGACAATCATTCAGATTCTTGGCAGGAACCTCCGCTTACCTGTCCATTCTCACTGGCTTGACTCTCTGACAATTCATAGGGAGGAGGCACGAAATACATTTTGGCTCTTGGGAAGCCAGGAATTATGTTGCTAAGCTGAAATCCAAACATCACAAGCCAGCTTTTCACATCTAGGGTGGAAACAAAAATAAAGATTTCTGAATCGTAATGGATGGAAAGCAGTTGAGGATCTTGGAGAGAGAACAAAACAAAATGGGTGGTTGGGTGTGGAGTCCAGCAAGGGAGGGAGGCGACAGCTTGTGAGGGTCTCCTGGTCCAGACCCAGAGCTGCTTTACATGGGTCCTGGGAAGGATGTCCTTCCAACCTTGGTCACTTGATAACCCCTGTGCAGTGATTGAGGGGGCCAGTGCTGGAGTAATATCTAGTTTCGATTCCTCTTACTGTGTGACCTTGGGTAAGTTCCTGCCCCTCTCTAAGCTTTTGGTTCCTCAGATGTGAATTGGGATGATAACTATACCAATGTTGTTGGGTTGTTGTGAAAGTAGGAGAAATCCTTGTCACTGTGCCTGGCACATAGATCGCTCAGTAAATAGGAACTCCTTCATTTGGCAAGTATTTAAAGGAACATTTGTTATAGGCCAGTTGATGTGTTTGGAAGCTGGAGGTACAATGATCAACTAGACGGATAAGGGATGATTATTAACACTGTGCAGATATTGGCAGGGGTGGGGGAGGCTCGCTCATTATGGAGAGGGGGTTCCAAAAGTATGCAGAAGGCACAAAGTCTTCTGGCTTCTGAGACCCTTTTCCTGGATGCCCCCTCTTCAAAGAGAGGCTAGAGAGTGCTCTTGTGTGTTCAGAGTAAGACTTCCCTTCCCCTGCCAGGGTCATGGCTGAGTCCCTTGCTTTGGGAATTACACTTCTTGCCCCCCAGGTCCTGCTCTCAGAGTAAGACTGCAGCTCCCAGGCTGCCTTGCCTCCTTCCACAGTGATCAGGAGAGAGCCCTGGACATCCATCCCTTGCAGCACTCACAACCTCACCCATGCCGTCTGCCTTGAGTCCAGCAGGAGTCCCCTTTTGAGGCTCCTTATCCCTGTTTATAATGGGCACCCCAACATCATGCCCTACATCTTCCCACTTCTTCTCCTACCATTGCTGGGCGTGGAGATACAAGTGCTTCTTGTTGCAGTCATTACTGACCCCCAGGCCACTCACTCACCTGCATTTCTTGGTGCTTTTCTGTTTCACTGTCCTTCTCTCCACCTCTGTTCCTAAATTCATTCTTAGTGATTCCATTATACAAGCACTTGACCCTTCTAACATCCTGGCCTCTTCGTTCCTTTGATGGCCAGCCCCCACCCTTGTTCATCCTCTGGACCCTGTCATCACCAATAATTATGATCCCTCATTATCTCAGTTTCTTGCACATCACCCTCTGACCACCACCTGAACTCTTTCTAGTTTACTCCTTTTTGTAACCTGACACCCATGCTCCTTGATCCTTCCCCCTCCTCCCTAGGCTCTTCAATCCATCCTAAGCTTCTTGTCCCTATTCCTCAACATCTTGGTCTCTTTTCTTACCTAGCACATGTCCATGGCCAATCATTAGAATCATCGCTTGCATATATTCTCAGATCCTGTGTCCCTTTCTCACTTTATCACACTTGCTTGGTGAAATCACAATTTTGGTTAAATCCATGTATTTGCCCATGCCTTCTTTGTACCTGTGCAGCTGAATGTGGCTGGAGAAACAAACGTAACTAACTAATGTAACGTAGTTACATAGTTAAGGAGAAACGTAATGTAACTAACTAACAAACTGACTGGTGTCCCTTCAAATTCCTGACCTTGAACCCCGTTGTGCCTTCCTGCTGCCTGACATTGTTCCCTTCCTTTATTAGTCATTCTCCTATTCTGCTGGGTGATGTTACATCCTCTCTTTCCTAAAACCATCGACATCTGCTTTCCCTTCTCCCTAGAGCAGCTGACCTTCTTTTCTATTCTGAAAAACCCCAATGCAGCCAGAGGGGAGTTCCCCTAAACTCTCACCACATTTACTGGCCTTCCAGCATCTGTATCCATATTTCCTGCCGTCTTCTGTTTACTCTAGATGAGCTGCTGAAGTCAGCCCTCCATGTGTGCAGTAGGTAGCATCTTGTGCACCCAAGGACATCACTCCAGCAACTCCCTCTCCCCCATGGCATCAAATTACTCCCCTTTTCAATGGATCAACCCTGTCAGCATACAGACATGCTACCAAATGTCCACTTTAAAAAGAAGTATCTTTCATGTCTCTTCTCCCATTTGCTACCATCCATTTCTCTTGACAAAAACTTCTCAGGATCAAAATAACTCTGTACTCCTTGTCTCCCATTCTCCTTTGAATCAGGCTTTATCCCTAACTACTCCACTGAAGCAACTCTTGTCAAGGTCATGAATGACCTCCATGTTGCTAAGTCTGATGTTACTTGACAAGTTGAATGCCCCATTTTTTCTTGGCTCTCTGGACAGCACATTCACTTGTTTGTCCTCCTACCTTGGTAGCCACTCCTTGTCCCTTTTTGGTTCCTCCTCATCTGCCTCCTGATCTCTTTAATGTTGGAATGCCCTAGACTCAGTCTGTGAACTTCTCCACTCTATCTACTCTCACAAACATGGTGATCTGATCCATCCTTAGGGCTCTATATACCATCTACATACTGATGCTGACTTCAAAATTTATATCTCCATCCTGGACCTCTCCTTGAACTCCAAACTACTATATCTAATTATATTTCAAACTTTTGTCCAAACCTGGATTCCTGATCTTCCTCCCCAAACCTGTCCTATCCATAGACTTTTCCATCCCAGATAATGGCCACTCCATCCTTCTAGCCACCATCCTTGCCCCCTTTCTTTTCCTTACTCTCCACATCTAAATCCATTGATAAACCCTTTACTTTCTTTTAAATTGAGGTAAAATTCACATAATATAAAATTCATCATTTTAACCATTTTAAAGTACACAATTCAGTGGCTTCTAGTACATTCACAGTGTTGTACAACCATCATTACTATTTAATTCTAGAATATTTTCATCACCCCAAAAAGAAGTCTTATACCAATCAGCAGTCCTTCTGCATTCTCCTTTCTCCTCAGTCCCTGATAACCACCAAACTGCTTTCTACCTCTATGGATTTGCCTATTCTGGACATTTCTTATAAACACAATCATACAATATGTGGCCTTCTGTGTCTGGTTTCTTTCACTTAGCATAATGTATTCGAAGCTCATCTATATTGTAACACATATCAATAGAGTTCATTTCTTTTCATGGCCAAATAATATTCCATTGTTTGGGTATACTACATTTTGTTGACCTATTCATCAGTTAATGGGTATCTGGGTTGTTTTTATTTATTTTTTTTTACTATTATGAATGATGCTGCTATGAATATTTGTGTACAGATTTTTGTTTGAAAACCTGTTTTCAGTTCTCTTGCTTCCGTACATACCTAGGTGTGAAATTGCTGGGTCATATGGTTAAATCCTTTATTTTTACTTTTAAAATAGATCCAGAATCTGTGTCCACTTGTCATCACTTCACCACCTCAACCCTGGCCCATCATCCTTCACTTGGACTTCTTTTTTTTTTTTTTTAAGATTTTATTTATTTGACAGAGGCACAGCGAGAGAGGGAACACAAGCAGGGGGAGTGAGAGAGGGAGAAGCAGGCTTCCCGCCGAGCAGGGAGCCCGATGTGGGGCTCGATCCCTGGGACCATGGCCTGAGCTAAAGGCCGACACTTAACAACTGAGCCACCCAGGCGCCTCTTCACCTGGACTTCTAACTGGCTGCCTGCTTCCACCTTTCTGCCCCACAGACCTTATCAGCATAGCAGCCAGAATGAGACTTTAAACCTGGAGCAGACCATGCCATTTCTCTGCTCAGAACACCCAGGGAGCCCCCATTTTTCTCAGTGAAGAAGCCAAAGTCTTTCTACTGGTCTATAAGGACACTCGTCCGTGATCTGTCTGACCTCATGTTCTCCTGCTCTCTCCCTTTATTTCTTGAACATGCCAGGCACACTCATCTTGGGGCCTTTGCACTGACAAGCTCCTCTTCCCAGAGTGTACTTCCCTAAAAGTATTTTTTGGCTCTCTCACCTCTTTCAAGTCTTGTTCAAATGTTGCCTCTTGAATAAGGCAAACCCAACCACCACATTTAAAACTCGCTCCCCTTCTCCACCTCCAGCAATCCTAAGTCCCCTTATTCTGTTCATCCTCCAGCCCCTGCTCCCCAAGGAATCACATTCTAACATGCTGTATCATTTGTGTTTTTATTGTTTACTGTCATCTCCCTCACTGAGAATGTGAGTTCCTTTAAGGCAGGGAGTTAAAAATTTTGTTTTATCCACTGATGTCCTCCCAGGTCCTATGATAATGTCCGACACAAAATAGGTGCTTGATAGTATACATGGAACGAATGAATGAAAGAACACTGAATACATGTGGCAAAAGCTACCCTGAGTAGTGTAACGGAGGAACTAATGGTGCCTGAGGGAACGCTTCTGGACAGGTTAAGTAAGGTATAACTACCTTCTGCCCTGGGACTGCTGCGAGGAGTTTAATGTTGACTTTGCTACTAAACATGTAGGCATAAAAGAACCTTCTGATGAGAGGGAATCTGGGATCCACAGTCCATCCATTGTCCTTGGCCACAGACTAGTTCCTTCAATAACTTTGGCTATCTCTAATACGTGTAGTTACTATGGAAGAGTCATTTAAGAATACAGGTTTGCAATTGCCTTGTGTCTGCATCTAGCAGACAGGAGCCTGGCTCTAATCCAGCAATGATCATATATTTACAGAGCACCTACTCTGTGCGAGGTAGGTGCTGGCTGCTGTAGAGGATGGATCTCCCAACTTTGGATATTCATGGTCATTCATCACGATTGTTTTGCCATATCCAGGTACCACCTGTAGTAGTACTGATTTACTGATTAAAAAGATAAATTTGCCTGTTTCACCTAAGTCCATTTTAAAAAAGAAACTTCATGTTACTACCATGAATGGGAAAACAGACTCACTTGATGCAAACAGAAAATAACTGTAAAATTAAAACAAAGAAAACAAAGCAATGCAATTAAATTAGAGCATGATTTTTATTACCTGCTACTGAGGGGGTCTCAGACCTACTCTCTTTGTTAAAAGGGGAGATTGGAAGTGTTAATGAGGTATGAAGTACATACCAGCATGAGGTGGAGACTTTCTCTTCCACTGAGTTGGAAGAAGAAAAAGAGCATTAAAGAGGCAAACTTTCCCCATCTGTTTTTCCATCTTATTTAATAACCTCATCTGTACGCCATATAAAATCATCCCATCTTTCATCAGGGATATGTAGGATATGTGGGGAATTCCAAGAAAGACAAGAGAGGTCT
Source organism: Callorhinus ursinus (assembly GCF_003265705.2). Taxonomy (NCBI): domain Eukaryota; kingdom Metazoa; phylum Chordata; class Mammalia; order Carnivora; family Otariidae; genus Callorhinus; species Callorhinus ursinus. The sequence continues at coordinate 35,399,782 of NW_027397065.1, forward strand.
TGCCCTCCAAGACTCTCCCCAACCCGATCTTTTCACTGCTGGGATTCCTCCCTAGTACTCAGGAGGTGATGTTGAGAATCCCCCGTCTTTGAGACTGGACATTTTAATGGCTGCTTCCATGAAGGCCGATAGCACATGTCCTCTACTTTCTTTTCTTTTCCTTAAAGTTTCTAACTTGGCTTAGTTTCTGAGTCTAAACCTATTCTGGAATGTTTATTCAAGTTGCTCATCTCCTCCATTCTGCAGAAAGCACTTCTGGCACCACACAAATACCCCTCTTCCTTTTTGAAGTAATTAGTGTTTTCTGGTGACAGGCTCCCTACACAGTCTGTAGAGAGGGAGCCTTTGGGGCAGGAGCTGATGAGGTGGCCCCTCCTAATGGCTCATTAACTCTTCACCTCTCATGTTCTTCAGGGCATGTGATGATGTTGTGGCCACTGAGCATACTCTCCGTCGCCAAAAACACTGTCAGAACAGCATCTTTGGTGTTAAGTGTAGATCTGAGAAGAGGGTTAATGTGAGAAGGAGGTTGTGCCTTCCTCCTCACTTAGGGAAATTCAACTCCATAAAATCCCACTATGCTCACATGTGCCTGGAGTTTGTAAGCCCAAAGACCCGCTGGGGAGAAGGGGTGGGGAGAACATATAAGTCATGGCAGATGATTTCTAGGACGTTTGCTTAACTTGCATTTGTCTGGGGGGTCAGGTTTGCAAAAGCAGTGCTGCTAGACCAGAATTTGGATCCATTTCAGGGTGCATTTGGAGACCCCTCCCCACATTCCTCAGAAAATAACGCAGAGGTGGTATCTCTACTCTTCATCTATGACCTCTGCATGTCCAAGTCCATGGCTGCTTATAAGTAGCAAAATGCATCCCTAACATTTATTAGCCTTAACACTGTGCTAGGCACCTTACACATTTACCTTTTTACAGCCCCATGGGGTGAGTGCTATGATTACCACCATTTTGCTGAGGAAGAAACGTAGCCTCAGAAAGTTTGAGGTGTCATCCAAGTGACACAGCAAATGATTAGCAAGGCCAACATTGGGGTCTTGAGATGTACTCAGGTTCTAACATCGGGATGAACTGGCCTGAATTACAGGCCAGGCTTGGGGCTGGGAATCAATCCCCCATTTGTCCGGGACTGAGGAGTTTCCTGCGACGCCAGAACTGGAAAAGACTGCGACCCTGCAGGTTGTGGGGGGAGGGAGTCTGTCTCCCAGTCTGTTTTTCTACATCCTTTCCTCTAATATCTGGTTATCACAGGTGTATCAATTGTCAATATATTACCTTAAAAAATACCGGTTGGGCAGGGTGCTGCTTTGGAGGCTGTGAGTGGGAAAGGAAGCACTTCTGGCCCCACTTCACCATCTCCTGGTGGCTACACCTCTGCTGCTGCCTGGGGGCCTCTGAACTCACAGGTACTCTATGCTGTTCTCCTTTGTGCTTGCATTCTCAGGAGGAAGCAGAACCTCCTCCAGCCTCAGCGGCTGCCTCTTGCATTCAGAAAGCTCTGTTTCCAAAACATCAATGATGTTTTTTTTGAGCACCAGTGAGAGAAGGTTCTGTTCTCTGCGTTCCTCCCGACTACATCTTAATTAGTTCTTCTGCTTAAATTGTGAGCGGCAAGTTCAACCACTCTGCTCGTCTCCTAAGTGGCAAATTAAGACTAATTTAGATGGGGTTTACAGATTAGCCAACATTCGAACAGCAGAGAATGATTTGGTGTTCTCTGCTAGGATCCTCTCTCCAGGGGGCAGCTCATGTTGAACGGGGAGCAGGTGTGGGCTTGTGCCTGGTCTGATGCTCTGCTCTGCCTGGGTCCTTCTTTCCCAGCTTTGACTGCTCATCAGCCCTCTGCACGTGCTTCTCTAACACTACCTTTTATTTTAGACTCTTTTGAATGGTTTCTGGATTCACTTTTGTTGGACTTCGTTCAACTTGATTTGATTCCCATTTATTGAGTCTCTGTGAAGAGCTGGAATGAGGAAAGTCATATTGCTGTTCAGAAAATTCTGATAATTTTTTTTTTCCCTTTGCAGGAGAACTAGGGAAGTCGCTGAGGGGGTCTTTGTGTTTGCTCTGTGAATGATTTTGTTTGGACCTTTGCAGCCCTGGTGTCCATTCAGCCTACTCCGAGGACTTTCTTTTTATTTGACTCTGGCTGACTCATCCCTAAGTTATCCAATGCCAAGCCATGTTTTGGGAAGCACATTCTGAAGGGTGAAGGAATTCTTCTCCCAAGGCTAAGATAGGCATGGTCTGCCTTCCCATTCACACTGTTTCCTATGTCTAGAACACTCTTTCTCTCCCTTCCTTGCTTCATAAAGGTCTCTGCTTTAAAGCCACCTCCTCAGAAAGTCTTCTGTGAGCACCCTAAATATAGGAGGTGCTTCCCATCACTCTCTGTCTAACCCCTTATCCTATTTTATCTACATAGCACTTGTTGTTACCTGAAACTATGTACGTACATATGTGTGTGTACGTTTTCCTGAGAGGTCCTTTAATTTGAAAGTGCAGTGAACTGGGGGATAACAGTCATGCTAAGCCATGGAGAAGAGAGACCATGGCAGAGTACCATGGCAGGGCCTCTCGATGAGGTGTGGTGAGAAGAACAGGAGGGAACTAGCTTGGTCATAGCTACTGGGCTCAAAAGGTACCAGCTGCTTCGGTTGTAGGGGGATGCTGGGTTCAACTTAAAAGGCTCTGGAATGTCAGGATGAGATATGGCATGGCCACAAGTTGATCTTTAAGGTCATCCTTCTGTAGCATGGGACATTGAGGGCAGCTCCGTGCTTGGCCAGCTGCTGCTTCCTTTCTTGAGGGTGGACAAGTGACTCTTGGTCGCCTGAGGGTAGGGACCCTTTGGGTTTGATGTCTCCTTGGCTCATGGCCAAGAGCTGTGAGTTTCCTGGAGCTTGGGGGCCTTGGAGTTGGGTCCCTACTCTTGTTCCTCTACAATGCATGGACAGGTGGGATGACGCTGGCTTTCTTGCTGAAAGTTGGCCTCTGTATGCATGCATGCATGCATCTGTCCATCCATCCTGATTTCCTTCTTTCCCTGAGAATAAGGACCTTATCTTCCTGTCCACTGCATCTCTAATACTTAGTATATGTTAGATATTATGAAAATATTCGTCAAGTGGGAGAGTGGATAGATAGATGGATGGAGATATGTGGGTGAGGAGATGGATATTAGTCTATGTTAGATATTATGAAAATATTTGTTGAATGGGTTAATGGGTGGGTAAAAGGTGGATAGATGGATGGAGATATATGAATGAGATAAGCGATAGGGACCCTTATTTTACCAATTTCTCACTTATCATGAGGCAGTAGATTATTTGCCCTCCTTGGCCCCTCGATCCATACCCTTCTCCAAGCTTCCTATGTTCTTTTGACTCATAGTCTTTCTTTAGCCTTGAGCTCATTTCTGCCAATCAAGATCCCCTTCAATCTTTAGGCCCAGTTTGACATGGGACCCTTCTGCACTATGTCACAATTTTCAAACTTGAAGTCATCCACACACACATATATACACAACCCCCTTTGAGAGAATGATGTTTGTCTTGTTCATCATTTATATCCTCAGAATCTAGCATAATGCCACTCCATAAATGCTTATTGAATAAATAACTGAACAGACACCTATATGGTAGCACAAACCTAATTCTGCTTTGCATTATCATTGACTGTTTATATCTTGCCAGACTGCTTGTGAGGTCAGGAACTGGGGCTCAGTCATCTCATACCTATGCTAACTCAATGCTTCATTTGTAATGATAATGGTAATAGCACGAGCAGATACTCTTTTGTGAGCATCCACTGTCTAAGTGCTAGGCACTAAACTTTATCTGCATAAGTTCATTACTTCTCAAGATCACTCTGTGGGATGGTTTTATTAGTACCTTTTCACAGAGAAGGAAGCTGCACCTCAGAGAGATTAGAAACCTAGTCCAAAGTCTGGCTTATAAGTAGAAGAGAGAATCTGACACCAGAGTCCCATTATTTCCCCCTTCATAAGGCTGCATTACTCTCTTGGGGTAGGAAGTGCTCTTATAAAAGTTGTTTCAACTAAATGGGCTTGAAAATGGTTAGAACATCTTCAAACAGATCTGAAGACTGCTCTGTACTGCTGTCACTTGACTGTTCTAGATACTGTACAGATCAGAATTTATAGGTCTCCAGGATTCCCCTATCATCAGAAGTAAGACCTTCTTTCGAAGTTCCCGACAGTCTACCAGGACAACCACCCCACAGGGAGCCACTACCCAACTGAGATGGTAGAGTCCTCACCTGTCACGTAGTTCTTCAAATCCAGCTCATTGCTGAGAGGATTGTTGCTCTTGAACATATACAGGTTAAAGGGTGCTGGCTCCTTGCCCACATTTTTCCACATGGTGTAGTCTGGAGAGGTCCATCGTCCTGCCAGCACATCATAATCACGCTGAGTGAAGTGGACCAGCTTAGTCAGGGGATCATAGAGTCCACCATGGAAGCCAATGACCATCTGGAAGTCAGGGTTGGAGTCATAATAAATCTCCCCATAGGCCGTGTACTGCAGTTGTTTGATCATGAGACCGTTGATGCTGAACACAGCCAGAGGAGTGCCTGTGTTATCTGAGGCAACATAGTACTCCTCCCCACTGCTGCTCTCCATGGCAAAGAGGTGACCTTGGAGGTCATAGTAGAGTGAGGTTATCTCTGAGTTGGAATGATTATAGACATGGGTGATGCGGGTCGGGTTGTGGAGGTCAGAGTAGAAATATTGCAGGTGGTGGCCCAGGTTGGTCTTGTAGGAAGCCCGCCGCCCCACACCATCGTAGCGGTACTGGACACTCCACCCACTGGCCTTGTTGTAGGCTCTTGTTAGGAGGCCCTTGGAGTTATACTCAAAGATGTCAGCCCCTCGCTGGCACAGATAGCCATCATCATCAATTTTGTACTGCACATCTCCGAGTCTGGTTATCCGATCCCGGAGATCATAGCGCAAGGGCATAAGGCGTACACTATTTCCAGGGTTCAGCAAGTGGAGGTTCCCATTGAGGTCATAGCTGTAGCGCCAGGTTGGGCGGTCATTGACAGCCACACTCTGGAGCTGCCCATCTCCATCATAGTCATAGGTGTACTTAGTGGTGTTAGCATAAGGCCCCAGTTTTAGCTCCCTCTTAATCACCCTTCCCATACTGTCATATTGCACTGTCATCCAGTACATGAGAGACCGAAACATCTCGTACTGGACTTCCTTGATCCTCCCATGGGTGTCAAAGTGTTTGCTGAGGGTCATTACAGCGGTGGTGATGATCTGGTTGATATCATAATAGATGACTCCGAACTTGCCAAAATGTTCCACCTTGCCAGAAATCTCATCATAGCGGTAGAGATCAACAGGAAGGGGAGTCTCACTTATGACGGGCTTGATGCTTGCAATCCGGAAGCTGTTGTCATGATAGGTGTAGTCGAACCTGGCATTGACCATGCCTTCCTCAGAGAACCTGTAGATCTGCTTGTCCACCAGTGGGCCAATCTTCCGGTACCTGATTGTGCAGGAGAAACCCCCACTTTGGAGACTGACCATTTTTAAAACACCGGTGGTCTCATCATATCCGAAAGTGACAGCAGTACTGTCATAGACAATCTCTGATAACTTGGAGAGTTTCCCATACTTGTAGAATACCTGGCGCCCGGTGCCCAAAAAGGACGTCTTGAGGATGCGGCCATCATCACTGTAGTCAAAAATGACTGAAGCATTGCTTTCAGGGGGATTATAAATGTTGCGGATGTAGCCAATGGAGGTATGGGTGGACATGCTGTGGCGGGCAACACTGGGCATGGTGACGGCGTGGAGACGGTCAGAGGAGTCATATTCAAATATGTACTGACGCTGACTCTGAAGCAGGAGGACCATAGACTGGAGGAAGGAAGGGGGGGAAGGAATGCATGAGTTGGCTCTTTAAGACCAAGCACTCAAATGGACAGAATCTACTCCATTTCCCAAAATGGCAATTCAAAAGCCATGAAGGATGGGGAAGTTTAGACCAGAGATTATGAGTAGATTGATTTCACTGGACATGCTAATTCTGATGGATAATGGTGGCTACCTGGACCAGTGCTTCCAGAACTTTACTGTGCATGTGAAATACCCAGGGATCTTGTTAAAAGTCAGATTCTGATTTAGTAGTTTGGTGGAGGATGAGGGATGAGGGGGGAGGTGGCCTGAGAATCTGCTTTTGTAACCAGTGTCCAGGTGATCCTGATGTTGCTTAGACCATACTTTGAGTAGAAAGGGCTGGAAGGACATTGAGTTTACTTCTAACTCAACAAAAAGAAATCCTAAGATTGTTTAGAAATGACTGCCACTGGCGCCGCAGGGGACACCCAATACTGTGTGTTGGCCACCCCTGATTACATCTAAAGAGAAAGCGTATCTTCCATTTACAAACTATTAAAAAGATTAAATAACCCAGAATCATCAATTTTGGGGGATAAAAATGGCCTCAAACTTGAGGCACTTGGGAGGTTCTTGCTTCCTCTGGTCAACCATTCTAGTATTTAATGGCATAATGAGAACAGGATTCAGGGATGACGAAAGGGAAGCAGTCCCACTCCTACGGAGGAGGTCACTGCTCTGTCTGCAAGTGACTGCTGTAATGGACAGGTGAGAAAGGAAGAAAGAGAAATGGAACCTGTGTTGAGGTGAGTATAGGGGAGAGGCCCAAGCTGAGCAAGCCCCCATCTAATGACTTAGAGGACCAGGACAGCCTTCAAAAGTCTTGACTTGTGCCCCAAAGGGACTTCTTTTTACTGCTGCTCCAACTGGACCCTTTCTGACATGGAGACCTGAATCTGGCACTTTTAGACATAGGGAATTATGTAGAAAGAATCCACTGGCTGTTTCAGCCTATAGGCCAAGTAGGAGGATGTTGCTCTGGGTGCTTGAGTTTTAGGCAAAATTCCCTACCCGGATGACTTAATTTTGGGTAAGGCAGAAATGAATCATTGCATTTCCAAATCATAAATAATGATTCGCCGTGATGCCAGTGGGATGATTCTGTCTGCTTCAACAGCATTTTTTCTTTTAAATAAAATCAGACAATCCATTCTTTTTGCCATTACCAAGTGTCTAGCACTTTTTTCCCCCTTTTAATGGTAATAGTGATGAGCTATGAATAACATTTTCCCTCCGATTTTCCTCCCTCCCAGTGAGGATGGGAGCATGAGGGGAGACCTTGTAGAGTCAAAGTAAAGATGTTAAATGTCTTATGGCAAAGCATATCAGGTCAGCTTAAGAAGAGCAGTGCGAATAAGGGAAAACCCCAGCTGAGTGGGGACAGCACGTTCACCTACCTTGTCAAGGTAGGAGTAGCTCCACACTTTCCCATCAGCGAACATGCGGGACACAATTCGGCCTTGCTTGTCAATGTCTGTCCTCTCACTCATGGCCCCACGCTGAAGGCCAGCCAAGCGCCCGTTGAAGAAGTATGAGACGTTGACTGCTGCCAGCCCACTGCTGGGGAGCCAGAGGAACGGGCGGCCCACCTGGTCATAAATGATCCTCAGGGTGAACTTCCGGTGATCATCATAAATCTTTTCTGTCCGAATATTCCGGTCATAGTCAATGGACAAGAGATTTCTTCCATGGACCTGGGAAAACACAATGGGCTTGGTTGAGAGACATTACCTGGGCATGTTAGCTTCTGTGGAGGATATGGCTGACATGGCCAGGGAACAAGGAAGAACTAAACTTGAAGTTATTTAGAGTAGTGTTTTCTAAACTTCTTTATGTCATGATACACAAAGAAAATGGTAATATTTGTAGGGCACTAAGATACAAAAATGAGGCTGCTTATGGTCACAGATGACTAATCTGGGCATGGCTGCTGTGAGCAGTTATGTAGACCATGCACTGAACAATTATAAAGAGTATCATCCTGTCATAGAAAATATGAATGGTGAAAATTGTGCACTGTATAAATTAGCCATACACAATAGCCCTGGACACTGGGGTTCTGACTGCCCTGCCTGTCCACCTTAGAGGGCAAGATAATTTGTATATTTGCACACTTTCAACCATTTTTGAGTACATTACCAGCTGAGTAGCTAATGATCTTTAAGAGTAGGCGCCAAGATTTCTTCTGAAACCTCAAGTAAAGGTACCTAGGAGGGTGGGGGGGATGTCTTAGAAATCCATATTTTGCAAAGATCTGGGAATAGGAAGGCTTATTGCTATGTGAACTTCTTTACTTCTATCTAGAGAAAAATCTTGCCACTCTCAAGGATGCAAGACATCAGTGGGGAGACCTCAACAGGGCTGGGGAATTCCAACAAAGGATCTGATTTACTTAGATTTGAAAGGAATAGTGGAACACACCTAGACATAATTTAATATTTATTTAGAAGCTGATCTGATCAGAGAAGAGAGCCTGTCCCAGAAGGCAGATCTGGGTGACTAGACTCTGGTTAGGGGCAAAGGAGAGGGACTCTTGAGATTCAGCTAGTCCTGAGTGGATGGCTGGAAGTGAATAAAATGAGGCCGACTGAGCCCAGGCTCTTTCAACATAATTGACTGCAAACCCAGATGTCCCTGGGGTGACCACTGAAGCCAAGGGAAGATGTAAACAGGCAGAAGAAAGAGAAGTGAGAGACGTCTGATACCTCCTTAGCTTACTTAATAATTCAATAGCACCTAATAATAACAGTGATGATGGTGATGGTAGTGGTGGTGGTAATAACTTTAACACATGCTGGGGTTAGTGTACGTAGGCATTGTGTTAGGCAATTTGCATTTCTTGTCTGAGTTGGTGCTCACAAGGACCACTTGACAAATAAGGAAACTGAGCCTGAAGCAGAGAGGTCGCATACTTGCTCAAGGTCACATAACAATGAAGTGGTAGGGTTGGTCTGGAATTTAGGTCTTCACACTTGAACCACTTTTAACCACTTAGACATTTAACCGGCTGTACTGATTCCTGTATTATATATGCATTGAGTGCCCTGACTTGTCAAATGATGAAGAAACTGTAAAGCATTGCCACAGCCCCTGAGGGCTCCATATTATAGCTTGATGGGGAGACATGGAATAATTCTAACACCACAGACATCTGTATTCTAGGGAGCAGCATTGTACCCAGGCAAAGAACTACATTTCATAGCTTCCTCAGAAGTGGATGGCTAACATGATGTAAGTGGTGGTTGTCAGCTGGGTCTCCTGGGAACCTTAAAGGAAACTGACTCCGCTGAGAAACAGGCACCCATTTGTTCTTCCCACTTTCCTCCTTTTCCTGGGTGGACGGTGGCTATGATCCCTGGAGCTCCAGCATTCACCTTGTAAGTATGGGGTGACTTTGAGGATGGAAGGATGAGGGCTCATCCAGAGAAAGTCTAGATCCCTGTTGACCTACATATCTTCTAATGGTCATCCATACCAGCCATGAATGGCTTACCTCTAGACTCCTTTTAGGTCATAACAAATAAGGACATATCTTATTTAAGCCATTGTTATTTCTAATCTCTGTTACTAGCAGTTGGAACTAATCTAAACTGATATAAGCCCCTCATGCTTTGACAGGTACTGTCCTAGGTACATTACATAACTTATCCCAGTTTAATTCTCACAACATGTAGAAATTATTTTATACATGGGCAGTTGAGCTCAGAGGGGGTCACAAATCTAGACAAGTGGTGGAAGCTGGATTTGAACCCAGGACTACTTGATTCCTCCAGCTATTGCCATTTCCATGGAGTCATCTCAGAGAGAAGGGGATAAAATGCTTGAGATAGAACATTTCAGAAAGAAAATGCATCAAAGCATGGAGATAGGAATAAAGGTGGTGGGTTCTTGGGATTACAGGGTACCCAACTCCAAATGGAAGATTTATGTAATCAAACAGGCAGCCATGGGGAAGAACAGTCAAGAAAGTAAAGGGGGAGTGGTAGGATTTTTAAAAGACAGGTCCAGGGATGCCCGGGTGGCTCAGTCGGTTAAGCATCTGCTTCGGCTCAGGTCATGATCCCAGGGTCCTGGGATTGAACCCCATGTTGGACTGCCAGCTCGGTGGGGAGCCTGCTTCTCCCACTGCCTGCTGCTCCCCCTGCTTGTGCTCTCTCTCTCTCTCTCTCTCTGACAAATAAATAAATAAATAAAATCTTTTAAAAAAACAGGTCCAAAAGTTAATGCTGTCGGAATTATTGAGGCTTTTGATCCCAAATGAGAGTCACCATATTCACAGCAAACTACAAGCTGGGGTCAGAATGATCACTTCCTCTGGAAACAGAAGTTTGGCTATGAGGGGTTGCTTCATCGGGGACAAGTGCAGAAGGCCATCAAGATTCTTAATCCTGTGAGTTTGAAAATTTCAGTTGAAGACCTTGCCAACATTTTATTAGGCAGAATGAATAATGTGGCAACAATGAGGAAGGATTTTCAGGGCTTCTTGAGCCAGCGGCTGGTTATCAGGCTTATGTATTTCCCATCTCCTTGATCACCCTTCTATCCTCCTTCCCTTTCCTTACTAATTTCTCTTTTTGCTTCTCTTTGCTAATGTCATACAGCTCCCTGTGCATTTATTATTTACTGAACATTAAATCTCTGCTGGTGTCAGGTTTGGTGCCGGCTCTGGAAAGCAGGGATGAACAACACCAGTGTGTCCTGAGAATTTATAATGGGCTTAGTGTGTTCTCTGAGCTACCCTTGTTTTATCTTATTTAATCCTCACAACACTCCCAGGCAAGCACTATGATCCCCACTCTACACACAAGGTACAGATAGGTTTAAGCGCCCTGTTCAGGCTTATACAAATAAGAAGTAGTAGAGCCAGGATCCCAGTCCAGAACTCAGTGTCTTCACCTCTAGGCCGTACCACCTCTCTGACTAGCTGCTCTCCATCAGGCATGTGATTCTAAACCACCTGAGATGCTCTCTCAAAGCACTCCACAGCTGCTAATCAGCCCCCTAGGGAGTAGCAGCTGGGGGATTCTGATGTATATTCTTGGTTAAAATACAGTTGGAGTGATATAAATCCCTATCTTCAGTTACCTGAGAGAGGCTAACAGGCAAATCATATATATATAACCATAATATAATCATGTGTGTATCTGCATATATATATGAATATATACTGCAACATGTAACCATGGGAAAGAACATGGAAATCATATATATATAAGCATGACCATCATTGTAACAATTATATTAGTATGTGAGGGTGCTAGAATTGCAGAAGGAACTGAACAATGGGCAAAACCAGAAGAGGGGTCCCTAACCTCTGACTGCCAACATTTGGGTTTATTGCTATTATATAGAGTTGATAAGGCCTCTGACCCCTGGCCTGGGTGCACCAATCATAAAGAAGTAGTAAGTGCTAAATGTTAGCCATTGATAATTTAAGGTGGGATTTTATTGCCCAATTTACTATGCCCTTGGGAAAGGGATTTTGTTACAGCATTGGTTCAAATTAGCTTCCTCCCCCTACTTTATTGAGATATAGTTGATACACATCACTGTATACATTTAAATTATACAGCATAATAAACTTATCAGTATAATGAAATGAAATCCCTAATAAGTTTCGTTAATACCTGTCATCTCATATAATGTTTTTTTTTCTTTAAAAAAATTTTTCGCTTTGTGATGAGAACTCTTAGGATTTTGTTCTCTTTACAACTTTTCTATATACCATATAGCAGGGTCAACTACAGTCATCACGCTGTATATTACATCCCTAGTACTTTGTTATCTTATAACTGGAAATCTGTACCTTTTGACCACTTTCCTCCAATTCCCTTTCCACCTACCCTCCACCTCTGGTAAACTACAAATCTGATCTCTTTCTCTGTGAGTTTTCATTTGTATTTATTTTTTTAAGATTCCACATATAAATGAGATCATACAGTATTTGTCTTTCTCTGACTCATGTCACTTAGCGTAATGTCATCAAGAGTCATCCATGTTGTTGCAAATGGCAGGGATTTTCTCATATTTTATGGCTGAATCATATTCCATTGTAAATATATAAACAGCTTTTTCATCCCTTCACCTGTTGATGAACACACAGGTTGTTTCCATGTCTTGGCTATTGTAAATAATGCAGCAATGGACGTGGGAATACAGATAGATCTTTGATACATTGTTTTTATTTCTTTTGGATATATTCCCAGAAGTAGAATTGCTGGATTATATATTATCTGTTTTTAAAATTTTGAGGATCCTCCACACTGTTTTTCATAGCACCTGCACCAATTTACAGTCCTACCAACAGTGCCCAAGAGTTCCATTTTCTTCACATCCTTGTCAGCATGTATTCTTTGTCTTTTGATGGCCACCCTCACAGGGATGCAGTGTTACTGTGGCTTTGATTTGCAATGCCCTCACAATTAGTGATGTTGAGCATCTCCTCATGTGTCTTTTGGCTATTCATCTATCTTCTACGGGAAAATGCCTGTTTGGGTCCTTTGTCCATTTTTATTATGTATGTATGTATGTATGTATGTATGTATGTATGTATGTATTCATTCAGGTAATCTCTATGCCCCACAGTTGTATGAGTTTTTTTTTTAAAAGATATTTATTTATTTGAGAGAGCGAGAGCGAGTGAGGAAGCAAGCACCAGTGAGAGAGAACACAAGCGGGGGCAGAGGGAGAAGCAGGCTCTCCACTGAGCAGGGAGCCTGATGCGGGGCTCCATCCTAGGAGCATCATGATCTGAGCTGAAGGCAGCCACTAACCAACTGAGCTGCCCAGGCGCCCCTATGAGTTATTTTTTTAAAAATATATTTTGGATATTAACCCCTTATCATATATATAACTTGCAAATATTTTTTCCCATTCTGTAGGTTGTCTTTTCACTTTGTTAATTGTTTCTTTTGCTGTGTGGAAGCTTTTTGGTTTGTTTTGTCCCATTTGTTTATTTTGATTTTGTTGCTTGTGCTTTAGGTTTCATACAAAAAAATCATTGCCAAGACCTATGTCAAAGAGATTTCTTCCTGTTTTCTTCCAGGAATTTTATAGTTTTAGGTCTTATATTTAAGTCTTTAATCCATTTTGAGTTAATCTTTGTGAGTGGTGTAAGATATGGGACCACTTTCATTCTTTTACATGTGAATATCCAATTTTCCCATCACCATTTATTGAAGAGACTATCTTTTCTCCATTGAGTATTCTTGGCTCCCTTGCCAAATATTAGTTGGCTGTATATCCTTGGGTTTATTTCTGGGCTCTCAATTCTGTTCCATTGGTCTATTTGTCTGTTTTTCTACCACTACCATACTGTTTTAATTACTATAGTTTTATAGTATAACTTGAAATCAGGAAGTATGATGCCTCTTGCTTTTCTTTCTCAGGATTACTTTAGCTATTGAGGGTCTTTTGTGGTTTAACATAAATTTTTGGATTTTTTTCCAACTTTTATAAAAAGTGCCATCGAAATCTTGATAAAGATTGCATTGGATCTAAACATGGCTTTTTGGGGGGCACTTGGGTGGCTCAGTCAGTTAAGCATCTGACTTCTGCTCAGGTCATGATCTCAACGTCCTGGGATTGAGCCCTGTTGGGGTCCCTGCTCAGTAGGTAGTCTGCTTGTCCCTCTCCTCCTGCCCCTCCCCCCACTTGTGCTTGCTCACACTCTCTCAAATAAATAAAATCTTAAAAAAACCCCAAACCCCACATCTTTTGGTAGTATTGACATTTTTTTTCAATATTAACTCTTCTAATCCATGAACACAGGATACCTTCCTATTTATTTGTGCCTTCTTTGATTTCTTTCATCAATGTCTTACAGTTTTCAAAGGAAATCTTTCACTTCCTGAGTTAAAATTTATTCCTAAATATTTTATTGTTTCTGATGCTATTGTAAATGGGGCATTTATTTTAAGAAAATTCAGCGTAAGTGTATAGAAATGCTACAGATTTTGTTAATTTTGCACCTTGCAACTTTATTGAATTAATTGAGTAAATCTCATAGTTTTTTTGGTGGAACCTTTAGGATTTTCTCTATATAAAATCATGTCATCGGCTAATAAAGACCATCAGACTTCTTCCTAAGTCTGATGCCTTTTATTTATTTTTCTTGCCTGATTGTTGTGTCTAGGACCTTTAGTACCATGTTAAATAGAAGTAGTAAGAGTGAACATCCTTGTCTTGATAGTAGAGAAAAAACTTTCAATCTTTCACCATTGAGTATGATGTCAGCTGTGGGCTTGTCATAAGTGGCTTTTATTATATTGAGGTACATTCCTTCTATACCCTCTTTGTTGAGTTTTTTTTTAAAATCACAAATGGATATTTACTTTTGTCAAATGTTTTCCTGCATCTATTGAGATGATCATATGATTTAAAAAATTCTGTTAATGTGATGTATTACATCGCTTGATTTGTGTATGTTGAACTATCTTTGCATCCCTGAAATATATCCCACTTGATCCTGATGAACGGTCCTTTTAATATGCTTGCTGCTGAATTCAATTTATTACTATTTTATTGAGAATTTTTACATCTGTATTCATCAGGGATACTGGCCTATAGTTTTCTTTTTTTTCCTGGCTTTGGTATCTGGTTCACTTAGGATAATGCTGGCCTCAATAAAATGTGTTTGGGAGTGTTCCCTCCTCTTTGATTTTTTGGAGAGTTTGAGAAGGATTTGTGTTAATTCTTTTTTAAATGTTTGGTAAAATTCATTAGTTAAACCTTTGGGTCTGATCTTTTCTTCTTTGGGAGATTTTTGATTACTGACTCAGTCTCCTATTATCCATTTAAGAATTTATCCATTTCTCTAGGTTGTCCAGTTGGTTCGCATATAATTGTTCATAGTAGCTTTTAATGAGCCTCTGTATTTCTGTAGTATCAGTTATAATGTCTCCTTTTTCATTTATAATTTTGTTGATTTGGGTCTTCTATTTTCCTTGATTGATCTAGTTCAAGGTTTGTCAATTTTAAAAAATCATTTCAAAGAACCAATTCTTAGTTTGGTTAATCCTTTCCATTGTTTGCCTATTGTCTATTTATTTCTGCTCTTCATTATTTCCTTCCTTCTAGTAACTTTGGGCTCAGGATGTCCTTTTTCTAGTCCTTAAGGCATAGAGTTAGGTTGCATATTTGGGGTATTTCTTGCTTCTTTTTAAACTTTTTTTTTTTACTTTTTGTCTCTTTTAGCCTATTTTTCCCACCTCTAATCACCTGCCTCTGGCGACACCAATCCATTCTCTGTAATATGAGCTTTTTTTCTAGATTCCACATATACGAGAGATCATATGGTATTTGTCTTTCTCTGACTTATTTCACCTAGTATAATGCTCTTGAGGTCCATTCATGTGTTTGCAAACAGCAAGATTTCATTCTTTTTTGTCACCAAATAATATTGCATTGTATATAAATACCACGTTTACTTTACCCATTCATCCATCGGTGGACACTTTGGTTGTTTCCATATCTTGGCTATTGTAAATAGTAATCCAATATATGGGGGAACATATATTGGCTCTCCAAGGTAGCTGTCCTTCCAACATGTGTCCAATCCAATATATGGGGGAACATATCTCTTTTCAAGTTAGTGTTTTTGTTTTTGTTTTTGTTTTCAGCTAAATAACCAAAAGTGGAATTGCTGGGTCATATAGTAAAGTTCTATTTTAATTTTTCTGAGGAACTTCCACAGTGTTTTCCATAGTGGCTGCACCAATTTACATTCCCACCAACAGCGCACAAGGGTTCCCTTTTACCTACATCCTTGCCAATACTTAATATTTTTGTCTTTTTGATAATAGTCAATTTGACAGCTATGAGGTGATATCTCATTGGTTCCAGTAGCCTTTCCCTGATGATTAGTGATGTTGAGCATCTTTTCAAGCATCCTTGGCCTTGTATGTCTCTTTTGGGAAAATATCTATTTGAGTCCTCTGCCCATTTTTAAATCAGCTTATTTGTTTTTTGATATTAAGTTATATAAACTCTTTACATATTTTGGATATTAATCCTTTATCAGATGTCTGATTTGCAAATATGTTCTCCCATTTAGTAAGTTGCCTTTTCATTTTGTTGATGGTTTCCTTTGCTGTACAAAAATTTTTATTTTGGGGGCACCTTGACTGGTTCAGTTGGTAAAGCGTGATTCTCGATCTTACGGTTGTAGTTTGAGCCTCACATTGGATGTAGAGAGTATTTAAAAAAATTAAAATCTTAAAAAAAAGATTTTTATTTTGGTGTAGTCCCAATAGTTTATTTTTGCTTTTGTTTCCCTTGCCTGAGGAGACATATCCATGAATATGTTGCTAAGGCTGATGTCTAAGAGATTACTGCCTATGTTTTCTTTGAGGAGTTTTAGGATTTGGGGTCTTAATCCACTTTGAATCTTTAATACATTTTGACTTTTTTATATATGATATAAGATAGTGATGTAGTTTCATTCTTTTGCATGTAGCTGTCCAGTTTCCCCAGCACCATTTACTGAAGAGAGGGTCGTTTCCACGTTTATATTCTTGCCTCCTTTGTTGTAGATTAATTGACCATATATGTGTGGCTTTTTCTCTAAGCTTTCTATTCTATTCTATTGATTTATGTGTCTGCTTTTGTGCCAGTACCATACTGTTTTGATTACCTGAGCCTTGTAGTATATCTTGAAATCAAGGAGTGTGATATATCCAGCTTTGTTCTCCCTCAAGATTGTTTTGTTTTTTCAGGGTCTTTTGTGTTTCCATACAGATTTTAGGATTCTTTGCTCTAGTTCTTTGAAAAATGTCATTGGTAGCTTGATTGGGATTGCATTGAATCTGTCGATTTCATTGTGTAATATGGATATATTTAACAATATTAATCCTTCCAATCCATGAGGACGGAATATCTTTTCATTTATTTGTGTCATTTTCAATTTTTCATCAATCTTATAGTTTTCAGAGTATAGGTTTTTCACCTCCTTGGTTAAATTGTTTTCCTAGATATTTTGTTTTTTCTTAAAATGACTGCAGTTTATTTCTTATTCAGGCTAAGTCCAGGAGACTCTCCAAGGTAGCTGTCCTTCCAGGATGCTTTTAATATTATGGCACTTTTATGTTGATACAAACTTCCCTGACATCTCTTTCACTTCAATTTAAAAATTTATTTATTTTTAATTTTTATTATTGAAATGAAGTTGACAGATAATATTAGTTTAGGTGTACAACATAGTGATTCAACAATTCTAAACATTACCCAGTGCTCATCATGATAAATGTAGTTACCACCTGTCACCATACAATGTTATTACAATATTATTGACTATATTCCATATGCTATACTTTTCATCTCCATGACTTACATTATAACTGGAAATTTGTACCTTTTAATCCCCTTCATCTGTTTTGCCCTGACCCCCCACCCCCTCCCATCTGGCAACCACTGGTTTGTTCTGTATTTATGAATCTGTTTCTGCTTGGTTGTTTGGTTTTTTTGATTCCACATACAAGTGAAATTTTGTGGTATTTGTCTTTATGTGTATGCCTTATTTCACTTAGCATAATGCCCTCTAGATCCATCCATGTTGTTGCAAATGGCAAGATCTCATTCTTTTTTATGGTCCAGTATATACATACATATATACACACACACATATCTATATTCCATTTTATATATATATATATATATATATATATTCTTTATCACATCTTCTTTATCCATTCATCTATTGATAGACACTTGGGTTGCTTCCATATCTTGGCTATTATAAATAATGCTGTAATAAATATAGGGGCACATATATCTTCTTGAATTAGTGTTTCTGTTTTCTTGGGCTAAATATCCAGTAGTGGAATTACTGGATCATATGGTATTTTTATTTTTACAATTTTGAGGAACATCCATACTGTTTTGCACAGTGGTTGCACCAATTTTCATCCCCACCAACAGTGCCCAAGAATTCCCTTTTCTCCACATCCTTGCCAACACTTGCTATTTCTTAGCTTTTTGATATGAGTTATTCTGACTGGTGATATCTCATTGTGGTTTTGATTTGCGTTTCTCTGATTATTAGTAATGTTGAGCATCCTTTCATGTGTCTGTTGGCCATCTGTATGTCTTCTTTGGAAAAATGTCATTTTAAGTCCTCTGCCCATTTTTAAATTGGATTATTTGGGAGTTTTTTGGAGTTGAATTGTATAAATTCTTTATATATTTTGGATATTAACCCCTTAGTGGACATATCATTAGCAAATATCTTCTCTTATTCAGTATGTTGCCTCTTTGCTTTGTTGATGGTTTCCTTTGCTGTGCAAAAGATTTTATTTTGGTGTGGTTCTGATAGTTTATTTTTGCTTTTGTTTGCCTTGTCTAAGGAGACCTATCCATACACATGATGCTAAGGCTCTTGTCCAAAAGATTACTGTCTATGTTTTCTTTTAGGAGTTTTATAGTTTCAGGTCTCACACGTAGGTCTTTCATTCATTTTGAGTTTCTTTTTGTGTATGTGTAAGAAAGTGATCTAGTTTCCTTATTTTGTATGCAGCTGTCCAGTTTTCCCAACACCATTTATTGAAGAGACTGTCTTTTCCTTATTGTATATTCTTGCCTCCTCTGTCATGGATTAATGGACTATATAAATGCAGGTTTATTTCTGGGCTCTCTATCCTGTTCCATTGATCTATGTGTATATTTTTGTGTCAATACCATACTGTTTTGATCACTATAGGTTTGTATTATATCTTGAAATCAGGGAGGTGTGAAACCTCCAGGTTTTTTGTTCTTCCTCAAGGTTGCTTTGGCTATTTGTGGTCTTGTGGTTCCACACTAATTTTAGGATTGTTCTATTTCTGTGAAAAATGCTATTGGTATTTTGATAGGATTGCTTTGAATCTATGGATTTCATTAGGTAGTATGGACATTTTAATAGTTCTTCCAATCCATGAGCATGGTATATCTTTATATTTGTTTGGGTCATCTCCAGTTTCTTTCATCAGTGTTTTATAGTTTTCAGAGTATAGGTCTTTCACTTCCTTGGTTAAATTTATTCCTAGGTATTTTAGGCTTTTTGATGCAATTGTAAATGGGATTATTTTCTTAATTTCTCTCTGATACCTTGTTATTAGTGTATAGAAATGCAACTGCTTTCTCTGTGTTAATTTTGTAACCTGTGACTTTATTGAGTTAATTTTTTCTAATAGTTTTTTTGGTGGAGTTTTTAGGGTTTTCTATGTATAGTATCATGACATCAGCATATAGTGACTGTTTTACCTCTTCCTTTCCAATTTGGATTTTCTTTCTTTCTGTTGCCTAACAGCTCTGGCTTGGACTTCCGATACTATTTTGAATAAAAGTGGCAAAAGTTAGCAGCCTTGTCTTGTTCCTCATCTTAGAAGAAAAGTGGCTTTTCACCATTGAGTGTGATGTTAGCTGTGGGTTTGTTATAGATGACCTTTATTATATGGAGGTACAGTCCTTCTATACCTATTTTGTTGAGAATTTCTGTCATAAATAGATGTTGAATTTTGTTAAAATTCTTTTTCTGAATCTATTGAGATGATCATTTTTATCCTTCATGTTGTTAATGTGGCATATCACATTGCTTGATTTGTATATTTTTAACCATCCTTGCTCCCTGGAATAAATTCTACCTGATTGTAGTTTATGATTCTTTTAATGTATTGTTGAATTTAGTTTGGTGATATTTTGTTGAGGTATTTTGCATCTATGTTAATCAGAAGTTTTTTTTTTTTAAACCAGCACGATTCATCTTTAATAGTTATTTTCACAACAGGACCCAGGGCCTTTCACTATTCTTTGTGGGATAGGAACCACTTAAAATTATTTGCACAAAATTTCTTTGGAGGTCAGATTACCATTTCATGCTTCTTTGGCCAATGTCTTTGGCCAAGATGCCCTGAAGAAGTGAGCAGAAGCAGAATGCACTATGATCCCTGAATGTCCATTAGAACCTGAGCATGACTTCTTATTGCAAGGAAGCCACAGTCCTTTGTGTAATAAACAGAGTTGCCTGCTTCCCAGAATCCTTCAGTCAAGGATTCCTAACTGTGTGCTGTCTGAACTCCCATTCCTTGGAAAAAATTTTTTTTAAAATTTTTATTTATTATTTATTTTTTACTTAAAAATTTTTTTTATTAACACATAATATACTATTTGTTTCAGGGGTACAGGTCTGTGATTCATCAGTCTTACACAATTCACAGCGCTCACCATAGCACATACTTTAGGTGTCTTTTTCTGGTTTTGGTATCAAGGTAACATTGGCCTTATAAATTGAGTTTGGAAGAACTCCTTCCTTTTCAATTTTTTGGACTGGTTTTGGAAGGATAGGTACTAACTCTTCTTTAAATGTTTGGTGAATTCACCTTTAAAATTGTCTGGTCCTGGACTTTTAGTTTTATTTTAAATTATGTATTCAATTTCATCACTTGTAATCTATTCAGATTTTCTATTTGTCCATGGTTCAGTCTTGGAAGGATGTGTGTTTCTAGGAATTTATCCATTTCTTCTAGGTTGTCCAATTTGTTGGTGTATAATTGTTAACAGTAATCTCTTACTATTCTTTACATTTCTGTGGTGTGAGTTGTAACTTCTCTTTCATTTCCTTTTTTATTTGGGCCTTCTTTTTTTCCTAATGAGGTTAGCTAAAGGTTTATTGATTTTGTTTATCTTTTCAAAGAACCATATCTTAGTTTCATTGATGTTTTGTTATTTTTTAAGTTTATATTTCATTCTGCTCTGATCTTTATTATTTTCTTCCTTCATTACCTTTGGGTTTCTTTGTTTTATTCTCTGGTTCTTTTAGGTATAAAATTAGCTTATTTATTTGGAATTTTTCTTGTTTCTTGAGGTAGGCCGATATTGTTATGAATTTCTCTCTTAGGACTATGTTCCTTGCTGAATCTCATGGATTTTGGGAAACTGTGTTTCCAGTTTTACTTGTCTCAAGATATTTTTAATTTCCTTTTTTCACTGTCCCACTGGTTGTGTAATAACATGTTGTTTAGTTTCCATGTGTTTTTTCCCCCCAGCTTTATTCTTGTAAATGATTTCTAGTTTCATACCACTGTGGTTGGAAAATATGCTTGATATGATTTCAATCTTTTTGAATGTATTGAGAATCGTTTTGTGGCCCAACATGTGATCTATCTTGGAGAATATTCCATGTCCACTTGAAAAATAATGTGTATTCTGTATTTTTTGGATGAAATATTCTATATATACCTATTAAGTCCATCTGGCCTAATGTGTCATTTAAGACCAATATTTCCTTATTAATTTTCTGTCTGGATAATCTATCCATTGATGTAAGTGGGGTATTAAAGTTCCTTACTATTACTGTATTACTGCCAATATCTCCTTTTATGTCTATTAATTTTTGCTTTACATATTTAGGTGCTCCTATTTTGGCTGTATAAATATTTATGAATATTAAATCCTTTTCTTGGATTGTCCCCTGTATCATTACATCATGTCTTTTTTAAATTTTTTTTTTGTCTTTTGTTATAGTCTTTGTTTTAAAGTCTATTTTGTGTGATAGGAGTATTGCTATACCAGTTTTCTTTTTGTTTCCATCTATACAGAGTATCTTTTTCCAGCCCTTCACTTTCAGTCTGTATTTGTCTTTAGGTCTGAAGTTAGTCTCTTGTAGGCAGCATATAGATGGGTATTGGTTTTTTTTTTTTAATCCATTTAGCCACCTGTGTATTTTAATTGGAACTTTTATTTTATTTTATTTTATTTTTAAAGATTTTATTTATTTATTTGAGAGAGAGAGAATGAGAAATAGAGAGCACGAGAGGGAAGAGGGTCAGAGGGAGAGGCAGACTCCCTGCTGAGCAGGGAGCCCGACATGGGACTCGATTCAGGGACTCCAGGATCATGACCTGAGCCGAAGGCAGTCGCTTAACCAACTGAGCCACCCAGGCGCCCTAATTGGAACTTTTAGTCCATTTATATTTAAAGTAACTGTCAATAAGTATTTACTTATTACCATTTTGTTAATTGTTTTTGTAATTCTTCCTCTCTTGGTCTCTTCCTTTGTGGCTTGATGGTTTTCTTTAGTGTTATGTTTGGGTTCCTTTCTCTTTATTTTTTTGGCTAAAAGTGTTTTTTGGTTTGTGGTTACCATGAGGTTTACATATATATATATAGAATATTTAAATATATGCATAGCATACTTACACACATAGGTCTATTTTAAGCTGATAGTTGTTTAAGTCTGAACACATTTTAAAAGCACATTTTTATGCCTTCTCCCACATTTTATATTTTGATGTATTATTTTACATATTTTACTTTTGTGTATCCCTTAACTACTTAATAATACTTTTGTCTCTTAACCTTCATACTGACTTTTTAAGTAGCTGATTTACTGCTTTTACTATATATTTGCCTTTACTAGTGAGATCTTTTTCTTTCATGTTTTTTCTTATTTCCTGTGATGGTCTTTTCCTTTTGGCTTAAAAAAGACCCTTTAACATTTCTTATAAGGCTGGTTTAGTGGTGATGAACTTGTAATCAGCTTTTGCTTTACTGGAAACACTTTATCTCTCCTTTAGTTCTGAATGATAACCTTGCCAGGTAGAGTATTCATGCTTGCAAGTTTTTCCCCTTCAGCACTTTAAATATATCCTATCACTTTGTTCTGGCCTGCAAAGTTTCTGCTGACAAATTTTTCTTTGGCTGCCTTTAAGATTTTCTCTTTAACTTTTGCCATTTTAATTATAATATGTCTTGGTGTGGATCTCTTTGGGTTCATCTTGTTTGGGACTTTATATTCTTGGGCCTGGATGTCTGTTTCCCCCCCCCCCCCCCAGGTTAGGGAAGTTTTCAGCCATTATTTCCTCAAATAAATTTTCTGCCCCTTTCTCCCTTTTCTTTCTGGGACCCCTATGTAAATATCTGTATGCTTGATGTTGTCCTAGAGGTCCTTTAAACTATTCTCATTTTTTAAAATTCTTTTTTCTGTTTGCTTTTCTGGGTGTCTTTCAGGTTGCTGATCTGTTCTATATTATCTAATCTGCTGTCAATACCCTTTCGTGTATTTTTCAGTTCAGTTATTTCATTCTCCAGCTCTGTGACTTCTGTTTGGTACTTCCTTACATTTTCTATCTCTTTGTTGAAATTCTCACTGTATTCCTCCATTTTTCTTCTGAGTTTAGTGAGCATCTTTATGATCATTACTTTGAACTCTTTATCACGTAAATTACTTATTTCTTTTTCACTAGGTTGCCTCCCCCTCCCCCCCAGGATCAGGAGGTCCTGGGGTACTCTGTGCCAGGGCTATCCTGCTAGGACAGTTGAGCTGAAGCAGGCATGGGCTGGGTCAGCGGCGGGGGGGGGGTGTCTCAGCGTGCTTGGCTCTGGAGCTGCCCAAGTAGGATGGCTGTTGTTGGAGTGGGAGTTGGCGTGGGCCAGGGGGTCCCACAGTGTGCTGCATCAGTGTTTGGGTCTTTCACCACCTTGATTAAATTTATTCCTAATGATTTTATTTATTTTATTTTTTAAGATTTTATTTATTTATTTGACGGAGACAGACACAGTGAGAGAGGGAACACAAGCAGGGGGTGTGGGAGAGGGAGAAACAGGCTTTCCACTGAGCAAGGAGTCCTGGACCCTGGGATCACGACCTGAGCCGAAGGCAGACGCTTAATGACTGAGCCACCCAGGCGCCCCTATTCCTAAGGATTTTAATCTTTTTTAAAAAATTTATTTATTTATTTATTTATTTATTTATTTATTTGAGAGAGAGCGAGAGAGAGAGAGAGAGAGAGAGAGAGATTGAGAGAATGAGTGGGAGGAGGGGCAGAGGGAGAAGCAGACTCCCTGTAGAACAGGGAGCCTGATGCAGGACTCAATCCCAGGACCCTGGGATCATGACCTGAGGCAAAGGCAGATGCTTAACCAACTGAACCACCCAGACGACTTGATTTAATTCTTTTTGATGTAATTATAAATGGGATTGTGTTCTTAGTTTCTTTCTGATAGTTCATTGGCATATAGAAACAACTCATCTTTGTGTATTGATTTTTGTATTCTGTAACATTTCTGAATTTGTTTATTCATTTTTTGATGGAGTCTTTAGGGCTTTCTTTTTTTTAAAAGACTTATTTATTTATTCATGAGAGGGGGGGCAGATAGAGAGGGAGAAATGGGGAAGCAGGCTCCCTGCTGATGTGGGGCTCGATCCCAGGACCCTGAGATCATGACCTGAGCAGAAGGCTGATGCTTAACTGACTGAGCCACCCAAGTGCCCTTCTTTAAGGTTTTCTATATTTAATTTTGTGTCATCTGCAGGTAGCAGCAGTTTTACTTCTTTTTCAGTTTGGATGCCATCTATCTATCTATCTATCTATCATCTATCTATCTATCTATCTATTTATTTATTTATTTTCTCACCTAACTACTCTGGCTAGGGTTTCCAATACTATCTTGATTAAGAGAGGTGAAATTGGGCATCTTCGTCTTATTCCTGATCTTGGAGGAAGAGTTTTCACCTTTTCATCACTGAATTTGGGGTTAACTGGGGGCTTTTCATAAATGGCCTTTATTGTGTTGAAGAATGTTCCCTATATACCTGCTTTGTTGAGAGTTCCTGATTTCAATATGTCAAAACATCTTTGTATCTCTGGAAAAAAGCCCCCCACTTACTCATGGTGTATGACCTTTTAATGTATTGTTGAATTTGGTTTGCTAATATTTTGCTGAGAATGTTTACATCTATGTTCATCAGGGATATTGCCTGTAATTTTCTTTTCTTATGGTGTCCTCATCTGGTCTGGTCTGGGTATCAGGGTAATGCTGGCCTCATAAAAGGAGTTTGGAAGAGTTTGTTCCTCTTCCATTTTTGGAAGAGTTTTAGAAGGGTTGGTATTAATTCTTTGAATATTTGGCAGAATTCACCAGTGAAGCTGGAATTTGTTGGGACTTTTCTGATTGCTGATTGAGTCTCCATAGTAGCAGTCTGTCTGCTCTTATTTTCTATTTTTTCATGATCCAGTTTTGGTAGGTTGCACGTTTCTAGAAATTTATCCATTTCTTCTAGGTTGCCCAACTTATTGGTGTATAATTGGTCATAGTATTATCCTTGTATTTCTTTTTTTTAAAGATTTTATTTATTTGAGAGAGAGAGAGTGAGCACAAGCTGGGGGAGGGGCAGAGGAAGAAGGAGACTCCCCAGTGAACAGGGAGCCTGATGTGGGGCTTAATCCCAGGATCCTGGGATCATGACCTGAGCTGAAGGCAGACGCTTAACCGACTGAGTCACTCAGGAGCCCCATGACCCTTGTATTTCTATTGAATCAGTTGTAATATCTCCTCTTTGATTTCTAATTTTATTTGAGTCCTCTTTTTATCTTGGCGAGTCTAACTAAAGGCTTATAATTTTGTTTATCTTTTCAAATAATCAGCTTTTACTTTCTTTTTTTTTAACATTTTTTTTTAAAGATTTTATTTATTTGAGAGAGAGAGAATGAGAGAGAGAGCACATGACAGGGGGGAGGGTCAGAGGGAGAAGCAGACTCCCTGCCAAGCAGGGAGCCCGATGCGGGACTCGATCCAGAGACTCCAGGATCATGACCTGAGCCGAACGCAGTTGCTTAACCAACTGAGCCACCCAGGTGCCCAATCAGCTTTTACTTGCATTGATGTTTTCTATATTCTTTTTGGTCTGTATTTCTTTCTTTCTTTCTTTCTTTTTTTTTTTTTTTTGCATTTCACTTGTTTCTGCTCTAATCTTTACTTTCTTTCTTCTGACTTTTGGATTCATTTGTTCTTTTTCTCATTCCCTGAGTTGTAAAGTTAGGTTTCTTACAAGACGCTTTTCTTGTTTCTTGAGATAAATGTTTATTGCTATGACCTCCTCCATTGAAACTACTTCTGCACTTTTAAGTTTTGGTATATTTTGTTTCCATATTCATTTCACACAAGATAGTTTCTACATCTCTTTTGATTTCTTCTTTGATTTGTTCATTGTTCAGAAATCTCCATGTATTTGTGAATTTTCCAGTTTTCTTCCAGTTATTGATTTCTGGTTTTATACCATTGTGGTTGGAGGAGATGCCTACTATGATTTCAATCTTGAATTTTCTTTTTTAATAAAAATTTTAAAAAGAATTTAATTATTTATTAGAGAGCAAGAGCACAAGTGGGGCTAGGGGCAGAAGGAGAGGGAGAAGCAGACTCCCCAGCTGAGCAGGGAGCCTGATGCGGGCCTTGATCACAGGACCCTGAGATCATGACCTGAGCCAAAGTCAGATGCTTAACGGACTGAGCCACTCAGGTGCCCCCAATCTTGACTTTTCTAAGACCTGTTTTGTGGCCAAATGTACGGTCTATAAAAAAAAAAAATGTTCCATGTGCACTTGAGAAGAATATGTATTCTGCTCTTGTTGGATAGAAGGTTCTATATATGTCTGTTAGATCTGTTTAGTAATAGTGTTGTTCAAATCTGCTCTTTCCTTTTTGCTTCTCTGTCTGGATGATTGTTGAGAGTGGGGTATTAGAGTCCCCAACTATTATTGTATTGCTGTTTATTTCTCCTTTTAGTTCTGTTAGTTTTTCTTTTATATATTTAGGTGTTCCAGTGTTGGGTAAATATTTATAATTGTTATATCTTCTTGCTGGATTGACTCCTTTATTACTATACAGTGATCTATTTTGTCTCTTTTTACCATTTTTAAAGTCTATTTTGTCTGACAGTCGTATAGGTACTCCTCTGTTGTTGTTATTGCTAAATGCTTGAAATCTTTTTTCCATCTCTTCAGTCTTTTTTTTTTAAATCTTTTTCCCCCATCTCTTCAGTCTTAATGTGTATGTGTCTTTAAGCCTAAAATGAGTATTCTGTAGGCAAAATATTACTGAATTTTGTTTTTTATCCATTCTGCCATTCTATGACTTTTCATGGAGAATTTGATATGTTTATGCTTAAAGTAATTATTTATAGGACTGTTTTCTAGCTGTTTGTTGATCCATTGTATCTTATACTGCTTTTTTGTTTTTTAATGTCTTTTGGTATCAGTATGCTTAGACTTCTTTAATATGTTCTTTCATATATTTACTACAGGTTTTTCTCTTGTGGTTACCATGAGGTTTACATAAATTATCTTCAAAGTATTATACTGTACTTTAAACTGATATCAACTTAATTTTAATAGAATTCCTAAACTTTACACTTCTCCTCTTTCTCACATTTCAGGTTATTGATATTATAGTTTTCATATTTTATGTAACAATAGATTATTGTAGTTATTGGTATTTTTACTACATATGTTTTTTAACTTTTAAACTAGAGTTGTGAATTCCATACCACCATTAACATATTATAGAATCTAATATTGACTACATATTTACCATTAAAAGGAGTTTTATGCTTTCTTCTTTTTTTAAATTTTATTTTTAAGTAATCTCTACACCCTGCATGGGGCTTGAACCTGCAACTCCAAGATCAAGAGTTGCATGCACCACACTCTGAGCCAGCCAGGCACCCATTTATTTTTATTTTTTTTATGATGTTAATTAACATCCTTTTATTTCCATTTAAAGAACTCCCTTTAGCATTTTTCGTAAGGCAGGTATAGTGATGATGAACTTTCTCAGCTTTTGTTTGTTCAGGAAAGTCTGTATTCCCTTGAGTGTAACTTCTTTTTTTCTTCCTGCTCTCAAAATTCTTTGTCGCCGATTTTTTTTTAAGTAATCTCTACACCCAACATGGGGCTCAAACTCATGACCCCAAGATCAAGAGCTGAATACCCTACCAACTGAGCCAGACAGGCACTCCCATGTCTTTGACTTTTGACAATTTAATTATAATGTGTCTTGGTGTTGGCCTATTCAAGGTCAAGTATTTGGGAGCCTTTGGGCCTCATGGATGTCCATTTCTCTCCCCAGGTTTGAGAAGGTTTCAGCCATTATTGCTTTACATCTACTTTTCCTTTCTCTTTGTCTTCTCCTGGAATTCCCCTAATGCAGGTATTGTTTCTTTTGAATATGTCCCATAAATTCTGTAAACTTTCTCCACTCTTTTTCATTCTTTTTTCTTATTACTCTGACTGGGCAATTTCAAATGTCCTATCTTCCAGGTTATTGATTCTTCTGCATGGTCAAGTCTATTTTTGAAGCACTCTATTGAATTCTTCAGTCACTGTATTTTTTAGATCTAGGATTTTTTTTTTAATGGTTTCTATTTCTTTGTTGAACTTCTCATTTTGTTCATGCACTATTTTCCTAATTTTGTTTAGTTATTTGGGTGTTCTGGTAGTTCTCTAAACTTCAACAGGACTATTCTTAATTCTTTGACAGTTAATACATATCCATTTCTTTAGGGTCAGCTATCGGAACTTTATTAGTTTCATTTGGTGGTGTCATATTTACCTGATTTATTGTGAATCTTGATTCCTTACATTTGTATCTGCACATTTGAGTGAGTAGTCTCTTCAAAACTTTAAAGATTTGCTTTGGTAGAGACAGTTCTTCCCTAGTCAGCCCAGTTTGGATTCCTGGATGTGCCTGCTGGTAATGTCCTTGGGCAGGTGCATCTTGCTTCAGGGTTAATTTCTGAGCAAGGCAACTGCCTGAGCTTTGAGGTCGGGGGTGAGGGAGTGTGCTGCTGGTTGAGAACAGTTGGAGTGGACTACTGGCTTGGTTCTTTGCCCAGTTGAGGCTATAGGATGCGCTCCGTGGCTTCTCAGTTCTCTGGTCAGGCTTACTAGACTGATGGGACTGGGTACTATATTCAGCCATAGATGGGGGTATGAATTAGCTTCTCTGCCCTGGAAGAGAAGCCTGCCTTGGTAGGGTAGGCTGAAGGCTGTATTCAGCAATAAGCAGGGCTATGAATTAATTTCCTTGTCCAGGTGCAGCAGAACTAGTTCCAAAGCTTGTAAGGCTCTTTGTGGTCTTGACTCAAGCTGATGCTTGCTCCGAGTTCCCTGGCTGAATAGGGCCAATGGCTTTGCTCTGTAGGCTGTCAGCTTGTGTGCCTGCCTCTCAGCTGGAGCTTGAGGAGGTATGTAACCTCCAGGCATTCCCACCACCCCTTCTGGCCAGTCAGGGTGGGGAGTCACACTCAGTAGTGGGTATGGCTTTGATTCAGCTCCTTTGCCTGGGTAAGTGGGAGGGCCCACTCCGAGAACCTCCAAAATTTTCTGAATGGGCTTTCTGGTCAGGAATGGCCAGGAACTATACTAAACAGTGGGTGCGGCTGTGAACTAACTCCTTTTACATGGACCTAGCAGGGGAAGCCTCCGTGTCTGGTACTGGTTTTGCTCTGGGGGTGATCGGCTCTGTCTGCCTTCCTGTCAGCTTGTCATTACTGGGCTATTCAGCTTCCAGGTGTTCCCACCAGCCCTTCCAGTCAGATTGGGCTGGGAGCCACACTCAGCAGTGCATGGGGTTATGGTTCAGTTCCCCTGTCTGGGCAGGGGCTCCAGGGCCAATGAAACTCTTCATTTGTGGACCTGAATCAGGCAGATTTACACCCTGCTGAGTTCCATGGTCAGACTGCCCCAACAACTTGGTTCTGCAGATGAGGTGCTGGTTGGGAGTACTATTTGGGCTCTGTGGGTAGGAACTTGGTCCGTCAAGATCCGTGTGCTGGCTGTTGAAAGCTTCTCCTTCCTTCTCTATCACAATCAGTTTCCTAGGGGTCAAGCCCTGCAGATTCTCCTATAATCAATGTGGGGCAAGACCAGAGTAGGGGCTTTCACAAAGTAACCCACAATGCTCTGTGTGTGTGTGTGTGTGTGTGTGTGTGTGTGTAGGGGGTGTTGGATGTCCCTTCTGGACTCTCTTCAAGGCTCAGGGGAGACCTCTTTGCATGGTACAACACTAGCCTGGTGGGGGGATAATGTGGTCAATGTGTAGCTGTTCCTCTTAGACTTCTATTCCAGTCTGTCCTGGTATCTGTGGTCATGGGAGAACTTCAGCCTCACCCCCATGTTCTAGGATTGCCACCGTGGTGTCTTGTCCGTCAGTAGTTGTTATCCTTGTGAGGGGGAACAAAGTCAGGAATGACTTAGGTTGCCATCTTGGTCATGTCACTCTGAGTTAACTTTTGAAATGTATAATTTCTATAAAAATGCCCAATCCTTCTCCTAATTAAATGTGATAAATTTACTGGCAGCTGAGCCAAGAAGTTCAGGCCTGTTGTGTAACCTAATCAAGGATCTTTAATTATGAGGGTGCCATTTGTGAAGAGGAGGTGCCTCAGCTGTAGGGTGTGGGATGTTGGAGGGTTGGACAGGCATGCTCAGTCCTTCATGGGCATCTGCCCCCAGTTGAGAGTGTGCAGCAGCTTTAATTTAGCCACAGTGTTCTCTTATTCTGAATTAAATTACCCATCTAACAATATTTAAATTAACCTTGAGGCTTCCTGGAGAACATAAAAGTTATTTTGAATTATTTTCACTGCCAGGATCAGCACAATTCCCTTCCCAGCCGGCTTGGTAGGTATTCAGTGATAAAGAAACCAATTTTTAAATTAATACAATTTTGTATTTGTAAGGAAGCCATTATTTTTAATTATCGGGCATTTTCCTCAGCCTGGCTTCCCCAGTTAATAAAACTCAGCTATTTAGCATGGTTTTTATTTTTGCAGAGGGCAGACTTTGGGAAGTAGTTTCCCCTGTGGAATCTCCCCCCAGAATGTTTTGATCTCACCAAGTACACGCCTGTCACAAGGAGGCTCGTAAAAAACCCCAAGAAAAGGAAACGCTGTTGTCAAAATGGCCCTGCTGGGCCCATAACCAGTGACTCTAACTTAGCTCGAGGGGCAATGACGGGAGCTGGTGATTTGAGAAACATGAAGGAGGAAATTAACACTGGGCTGGATCCCCTCCCCAGGAAAAGACATTGTGGTACAGCAGGAGAGGTTTCAGTTAGACTTACAGAGGAATACTTTGCCTGTCATGTTTTGGGAAACCCCAAAAAGGTGACTGAGGGAGGGCATGAGATTTTCCATGGCTGGAGACATTTGAAAGCTGAATTCCTGCCTCAGAGAATTTAGGTATTCACCTACCCAGAGAGAAAGCCAGGCCTAGAGGACATCTTCATTTCCTTTGTGGGTCAGTCCTCTGGTATTTATAAAGCAGCTCTCCCCAGTTGCCATACAACAAGACTCAATGCTACATTGGGATCAGTGCTTGTGCAGACAAAACAACTTGTTATAAATTTAATATTAGCTTAAATAATGCATAATTAGAAGGGTAAGCCTCTGCAAACACATTAAATAATGTATTCCCTAAGCAAACAGTATTTTTTGGGTGACTTGCTGTTTTGGATGATGGTGAGGTAGAAAGGTGGAAAGACCTGAATTTGAGTTGCAGTTTTGACACTGATTAGCTTTGTCACTGCAAAGCAGTCTTTCATCTTTAATGCCTCAGTTTCCTTATCTGTAATGGCCTGTGAGCTTCTGGTGGGCAGGGACTTTATTTTTCTTAGTGTCCATATTATTTTCCAAAGTGCTTGGTACTCAGCAAACAATTGTGAATAAGGGGGTTGGATCAGACCCACTATAAGAACCATGGTAACTCTGATGATCTAAAGTTCTAACGGGGAAAACTGGAAAGAGAAAATGTGACTAGGACAGCTGTGATCTCCAAATAACTAAAAGGCTTCATTCCAAAGAGCCATTAGAGTCATTCTGGGAGGTTCCCAAAACCTGGAATTAATAGAGGTTAGAGAAAGTGGATTTTCATGATGTCAACTTAAAATCCCATTCATTCATTGATTCACTAAATATTTACCGAGCACCTACTATGTGCTCGTTACTGTGATCACTCAAGATAGAGCAAGACATTTATGGTCTTTTCTCTCATTGAACTTACGGGTCAGAGGAGGGTAAAGACACGTGAGCCAACCATGAAAACTACTGCTATAATGAGAGTAAACACAGAGAAGGAACTATGGGAAGGAGGCGGGACACTTAAAACTGGGCTTACAAGGACCATTTCCCAGAGGACATGCTGCTTCAGTGCGAGCTTGGAGGATGACTAAGACTTTACAGGGGAGGGCAAGAAAAGAGTTGGGGAGAATATTCGAGGTGGGGAAGTCAGCAAGTGAAAACTTTAGTAGTAAGCAAAGGCTCCGCACAGGCAGAGAACTTCATTTCAGATGTTGTGGGAATATTCTAGTAGATGTGGGTGGTCTGTTGGTACAGATATGGCAGAGGAGAGAGGCACCTGGTATGTAGGCTCAGCCTGGATGACCTGAATAGGCTTATACTTGTCACCTCTCAATCTGAACTTTCCAGAATCTGAGTATGTTGCATATCTCCTAGCCTCTAGGAAGGAAGGTAGATAGTCTAGTCTACAGATGAACAGTCCTTTTCATCCACCAATGTGTCCATCTGGGGAGGAGTTGTATATTTCTAAGATCCTGACCAGGGTCACTAAGGGACTGTCTCCTTGACCATGCCCCCAGCTAGTCTGCTCCAGCCACACTAGCTCTCCTCCTGCTCAGGATATAAGCAAAAGTCTCGTCTGCTTCAGGGCATTTGCACGTGCTAATCCACTAGCATAGGAGGCTTGCTTCCTATCCCAAGCCTGGAAAATTCCTACTCTTCAGTTCTCAGCTCAAATGTCATTTTCTTAGAGTGGCCTAACCTGAATCAGATATTCCCTCTTACCTGCACCCTGTATTTTTCTTCGTGGCACCCAGCACAATTTCTTTATATTCTTTGTTCATTTATTTGATTATTATGTTTCCCTTTGCTATGGCATGAGGGTCTTTCCACTTTTCCACCACACCTTCCAAAATAGCAAGTCAGCCAAAAGTAATACTTGCCTGGGGAATACATTGTTTAATGTGTTTGCAGAGGCTTGCCCTTCTAATTATATATTATTTAAGCCGATATTAAATTTATCACAAGCCCTGTCTGCCCAAGCACTGCTCACAATATAACATTGAGTCTTGTCTGTTTTGTTCACCATTATATACGGAGTGCCTAGTACACTGCCAACATATAGATGTTTGAAATATAAAATATTGGTGCAGAAGGAAAGCACTGTGGCAGGAAGGGGCTGGTAAAATTCAGGCTTTCATGGTAACTGTGAATATTAGCAGAGCTACTTGAGTGGGCTCCATGCAGAACTGAGTTTATATGTGTGTGTTTGCAAGCTGCCTCCCACCTCGCTCCTGTGTCACTGTCATTTGCCACAAAGGTAAAACTAACACAAGCCAATGTGTAATTGCAATGTCCTATTAATCATACGGAAGCCCCAAGAAAATTACTAACTCCCACCTTTTCTTGGGAAGGACACTAATACCAATATCATGATGGAAGATGATCTTGGAAGTGATTTTTCTTTTGTTCTGCTACCTACACATGTAGTTGTTTTTTGCTTCTGCAACCTCTATGTAAATCATAATCAGGAGGAAATATCCTAGAGGGTGGTTGTCTGCTTCCTTTTCAGAGAGAATCATGTACTGAATCCATTTCAGGAAAGAGTAGGAGTTTTAAATCTCAGTAGAAGAGGTTGGTTTCTGTCCTCTCTTCCAAAAAATCTAGAAAAAAGACTTGCTGGTGGGGAAGGTTTTGGGGGTGGACGATATATGAACAGAGCCTCAGGGCCAGGAGTTTGCCTTAGGCTCTGGAGGGATGGAGGATATAGAATATATCTGGTGTGTGTGTGTGTGTGTGTGTGTGTGTGTGTGTGTGTGTGTGTGATTTAACCTACTCCTTCTTTGGGTGCAGCACCCCCTTTCTGTAAGGTTTCCCCTGTTTAGGTGGTTTTACTGAGCTGTCCAACATAAGATACATGCGTTCCCATGTGACCTTGTACTGGCCAATCATAGATTTGCATCTGTACCAAGTTGGTCACCTGGGATTTTTTTTTTTAAATGTAAGTGATGTGGGAGATCCGTTTTTCTGGGTTCACTAAGCTAAGCTGATGTCAGCCTGAAGTCACCTTTGGCCAACTCTGCCTGACTCCCCCATGTGACGAGGTCACTGGTCTACTGTGGGAGAAAATTAGGCTAACTGCCAAGAGAAGTAATGCTGGGGGATGGAAGGGGACCATGAGAAAGAGAAAAAGAAAGAGGTGTCAACCTGATGACATCATTTGGACTTGTGGGGGCCCATTAGGCAAGACAATGAATGCCCTTTCTTATTATGCTAGTCTGAGTGGGCTTCCTGTGTTTTGCAGTGGCAAGATTCCTGACAGATACTGGGGAAATGTGTTTGTGAACTCATGCCTGCTTTGGGTGAGTTTGGGGGGAGGAATTCACACATACGTGCACCTTCTAAGGAGGAGCCTTAAAGAGGCATGGTCATCCCCTTTTCCCTGCTTACGTGTTGTCTGAGTGCCTATCACATGGCACTTGTCACCATAGATAGAGTGGTGAGGTGGTGCCTGTGCTCATGGAGCTTACAGATGCCCTGATGCAACTGTTTCGTGTGTTTTTGAAAGGCCAGGGAGAACAGAGAAAGGAGTGGAGTGGAAAAAACTCTTTCAAATGAAATTCCTTGAGGCGTCCTTGGGAGACATAATGAAAATTATTCTCACATTGAGTTTGGGCTGGGAAGAAGACACTAATACTCTAAATTTTGCCAAAGCATCATAAAGCTCTTGGTGGAAGGATGTGGTTCTTTGATGGGCTATCCGTCCGCCATCTTACATTTCACCAGCCTATATGGAAATGCTGCCGACACGTTCCTCCCTGACTGGGTTGCTGGAAGAAGGTTTAGAATTTCACTGGGAAACTGGTCTATCCTGGTAGTTTCATTGGAATTTTTGGTTTCTTCTGAATTCTAGGGAGGCTCAGCCTTGGGTCCTCACATCACTCAACTGGCCAGACTCCTAGAAGCTTGATGGTCCCTGGGAGAGGTAAGTCGGCTTGCTTCAAGGCTCGATATCCCCTGTTGCTGCACCACAGATTCGCTGCAAATTCCCTGCTTTTCATGGAGGAGCAACATTTTTTTCCCCATTCCAAGAGGCAGGGCTGGGGCTGCCAGAATGTCACATGTCTGTCTTGGGGTTCAGTCTCCAGCCTTTCTCCTTCACAGAGCCTAGACAGCCACTTGGTTTCCCAGTCCATATGATTGTGGGGAGGGAGCCTCAAAAGGAGAGCCTGATACAGCAACCTTGCTACTTGTCAAATCCTGTTAATTGGGTGTGCTAAGGTATCTCTCAGACCCCTCCCTCCTTCTTCTTTCTCTCTTTACTGTTAGTGATTTAGTTCTTTGTTTGGATTACTGCAATTGCTTCTGGGCTATCCCTCTCCTCCTGTCTTGTCCCCTTCTGATCTATCTTCCTCCACACCTGAGGAAGCCTGAGAGGTCTTCCTAAGACTACATATCCCAACATATCACTCCGCTAATTAAACCCTGGAAACCCTCCCTACAGTCCTCTGGATAAATGTCAGCCTAGCCAAATATTCCTTATTCCTTTCCATGTGCTGCCTTTGGCTGATGCATTCTTTTTCTGTACCACAGTGTAACACATTCGCCTTCCCTCTGGCCCAACTGGTTAAGGTTTCCTGAAATGCTCTTCCCCTTTTTGACCTCTCTGTTGCTTCACAGGCAACATTTCTGATCTGATCACCCCTTCCCCATATCTTTGCCAGGCTAATTCCTACTGCTCTTCAGAACTGATTCCAACTCTTCTGTGAAGCTCTTCCTGATCGAGGTGGTAGAGACCCTGCTATGTGTTCACCAACTCTTTCATTTATTTTTTCCCTAGGTACTCGGAAAGACAACGTCTCCTAGGCTGTCTTGAGGTTCAGTTGAAGTGATGCAGGCCATGCCGAGCTCTGCTTGCTCAGCCCCCTTGTCCTTCCAGAGCAACTTTAGAGGTCATCTGCCTACTGTGGTGGGATTGCAAGACAGCAACCGCAGTGAGTCACCATGAGGACGAGCCGCCTGCCTTATTTGCACTGTGATGTGGAAAGCTCCTGAGATTGTAGGGCTTATTTGTTATCTCTCCTGACACAACCCACTATCGCTTTCCTTGTAACATTGCCTCTGTTACAGCTTACACCACACGATTCACATTGTCTTCTCCATGCTGGCAAGCATTTAGTTTTCTTTCTCTCTTTCTAGTCTACTCACTCCATAGTGCTTGGCATAGAGTTGGCACTTAGCAAACATGTTATTTAAAAAAAATGTATAATATTGGTTTAATTTGCAGCCCAAATAGAGAGGAGACTTAAATCCAAGAGAAAGTAAAAAAACACAAACGAGTTAGTTATACACAGGAAAATGATGACAGTTGTAAAATGTAGCATTCCCCTAAGGAATGAATGAAAAACTTCACAGCCCCATTTGACAATGGAAGTCAAGATAGAGGGAAAAGAGATGTCAGCACTGGAGTTGAGGAGAGAAGAGCCTGCTTGCCCTATGCGGACCCACAGGTACCTTTGGTGGTTTAGGGGCTGCAAACCTCCCTGCCCTGGGCTCACGGAGAACCTGACTAAAAGGACACTTCCCAGTTCTCTTCATCCACAGCACGCTCCACTTTTCTTTTATACCTTCTTCCAATTGCTCCCCTGCAATTTCCAGGAGTTGCTTTTATTTCATTCACTAAACAATTTATGAATTGAATTAAAATAAATGAGATGCAAATAAATTCCAGGCTTTCTCCCTCATTTTCAAATTACATTTTCAGTCCACTCAACCTGTTATAATCTCATAGTGATTTTCATTTAAGAGAGCTAAATGGATATGTGATTATTGTTACAGGAACTAACACCAGACAATTAAATGTTGAGGTGTTGATAGATAAAGCTGTGTTTTGATTTGCATAAACATGATGCCAGCAAATCTAACCCTGGCAGAAATTCAGTTATAAGACTTGCGTGCCTAACTTCTGCTAATTACCACAAGTATCATTATTAAGATTTTTAATATTCAGAGTTGGGATTATAGCCATTTTATTTTAGGGCCACATTTATCTTTATTTTGAAAACTTAGTCAAAATGCATAACTGATTTATCAGAGAAAAAGCAAGATTACTACTTATAATCAACTTCTACAGTGCAGCATATCAAAAATCAATTATACAGCCCTGAAATCCAGTCATTAAGGATTTAGCTACTAATCTCATTTCATTTTTGTCTTTAGGAATTTGCAGATACCAGCACAGGAAGAAAAACATGGGAGACCGCTGATAACCTAATGTGAGGAATGAAGCTCCAACTAGACAAAGGCAGAATCTTAATATGGAGTGGCCTGGCCCTGCCGGGAGGTAGCCTACACCGGGGGTTGGGGGGATTTCAACTCAATAACAGGCCAAAGTTATTACCCAAGTGTGATTCCAAAGTAGTGGTTAAACCCTGTCATGCTCCATTTACCCTCATCCCAACACTCATCTTAATCTGCAGTTACTTTAGTTACTTACTAGTGTACTGACTATCTGCCCCTCTTGTCCGTTTCCCCACCCCTGACGGTAAGCTGCAGGAGGGTAGGGATTTTGCCTGGGGTGCCATATAGATCTCCAGTGCTGGCTTATAGTAGGTGTTCAGTAAATACGTGCTAAATTTGATGAGGACTGGGATCCCTAGGATTCCCCGCCATTGGGGAAGGGGTTAGCATGATGTTAAGAATCGGTCCCTCCTAGTGCCAGATAAGTGACTAGGGCAGGACCCAGATTATCTGGATGAATATGAATTTAATCCAGAAGCTGTGGGGCTTGGTGGTTAAGGATATTGGCAAGTGAGCCAGAAACAAAGAT
The DNA here is from genome assembly GCF_003265705.2 of Callorhinus ursinus. Classification (NCBI taxonomy): domain Eukaryota; kingdom Metazoa; phylum Chordata; class Mammalia; order Carnivora; family Otariidae; genus Callorhinus; species Callorhinus ursinus. The sequence continues at coordinate 35,437,386 of NW_027397065.1, forward strand.
GGAACTGGGACTGTGTCCTGGCTGTGCCATTTTCTAGCCATGGTGCCTTTGGACAGGTTCTGTAGCTTCCCAGAACCTGTGTTTCCTTATCTGAAAAACAGAGGTAAGTACCCCAGTGGGGCTGTTGAAAATAAGTAAAGCATTTAACATAGAACTTGTATTATGAAAGTCCTCAATGAGTGTTGTGTGTTACTTTTTTTGTGGATAAGCTGCCTAGTCTGGGGAAGCTACGGTTGGTTAAAACTTTCTACCATGGTTTGCTTGTGATTTCCTCTTGGGAAGCCTTCCCTGATCACCTTAGGCTGGGTGATATCTCCTCCTCTGTGATTCCATCCAGGCCCTGATGCTCCACTCACTTAACCCACTGGATTATCCTGCATCTATATATTCTACTGGACTGTTAACTCCTTGAGGGTAAAGAGTACATTATAAAATTTTTGTTCTTCCTGTATTCATCACATTACTCAGCGTGCGGTAGACACCAAGTTTTTGTTGAATTGGCCAAAGAGTGGTCGAGGGAGAAGATGGCAAGTGTGACAAGAAGACTGAAGCTATCCCAAGCTAGAGCGTAAGGTAAATCCCCACCTTGTTCTCTCCTAGGAAACAGACACTGTTTTTCCCAAAGGGATATGGCTTCTATCTTTTGAGAGAAAGACTTGTCTTTCCCATGGAAGAAAGGAGTAATGGAGGCTTGGGACCTGGGAAATTGCCTCAGCTCCTGAGGAAAGGGTGTATCCCCTACCACTTAGAGGTGACAGATGGGGTGGAACCACTTACCCGGAGCTTCCTGCCAAAGATAGTGACTTTGCCTTTAATCTGTTCCTTTCTTAGGCGCCACTCAATGGAGTTGAGGCCATTCTCCATGGGCAGGGAGATGTTGCAACGCCCAATGGTGGGGGTGATGGTGCCTGCTAGGACGTGGGGCTCGCTGTGGAAGCTGACACCCATCCCATTGGCATACATCACCCTCAGGGTACCGTTATTACAGAGCTGGTAGCTGTTCCGCACTTGATCTGGAGAAATTAAGTGGGGGTGGGGATAGGGAAAGAAATTATCCACTCTGTTAATCGTAAGAGAACAGAACCCCTATTTTTACAGGTTTCCATGGTACTTTGCAGCTGTCAGTCTAAGGCTGCCTTCAATTAGCACACATACAATGTTAAGGTGAGTAGCAGAGATGCTACTGATCCGTGGAAAGTTAAACATTATTAATATGTGGCACTCCAGAAATAATTATGCTGTGATATTTTTCTTCTACTCACTGAAGACTATTAATAGTACCTTTAAAGATATCTATTGCCTACACAATTTGTGTCAATCAAATCCCTAATCTTTAACATATATATTTTATCTTAAAGGGGAAAAAAAAAGACTTTTTTTTTTCCTTTTGCCTACCATCTAACCTGGAAGTTGATGGTCTAGCTACAGATCAGATCAAGAGAAAAAGCAACCTTCCTGCCCTTCATGCTTCTGCTGCTGACTCCACCATGATGCCACCTCTACTCAAGAGAACTCTGAAGAGATTCAAACAGCATAAGGTAGACTGAGCTAGTGGGTGCTGATAACATGCTTTTATCTTCCCAAAGGAAAGCTACACTAGTCAATCAGACCTGTGACCTTTTTCCTTATCGAAAAGTTCCAGGAAGGAAATGTGAAACTCCTTTTCCAGATATATTGCTTCCTGATTATTTGGGCAAAGGAGTCCAGCTTGGCTGGCTTCTGAGACGCTGGCTTTTGGGATAGTGAGCAAATGTGTATCTGTCACTCCTGAAACTGTAGCCATCATGCAGAAAGACAGAATCTACATCATTAATCATTTGGCAGAGCAGAAATAGAGTCATTGAAACAGGCTCTGTCGTGGGATAATAGTCCAGAAATGTCACCATTTATCTACCGAGAGGACACTTTTATCCTCTGACAATGGGCTAGCCCACTGACATTATATCTTAATTAAAAGAAAAATTAATCTGCACAATTCCTTTTCTTGCCAGCTCCTGTGCTTGTCCTGGACTGTGTGTCATGTCAAACAGCACTAGTAACTATGGGGTGGTCAGAAACCTTTGAGATCCCGGTCTTGGCAAGAGATTGCTAAAGGGCTCTGATTCCAGGACAATCAATTCAACAAACAAGTGCTTGGAAGAAGAATCAGAATGGGCCAAAAAAGGAAGAGATGAACCCAAAAGGATAGAGGGCCTTGGAGAAGGTACCTCTATGTGTTGGGTTGGTGGGGAGTGCTGATGATGGAAAGGTAAGAGTGAGTGGGGACGACAACTGACATTTTCAGATAAGTATGTAGACATTCCCAAAGCTCTAGACATTTCATTTAGTATAGGTGACATTCTCCTGAATCTGATTAAGTCATTTTCTACAAGACTGACCTCTTGTAGAATTTGTTTGCTGTGGACACTTGACTAAAATAACAAGCTAATGGGTATTCCCAGTCTCTGGAAGTCCTCCCAGGCTTGGCTGGGGTCCATGGGTGAGTTTAGTGGGCGGGGGGCTTACCTTGTACCACTGTGTAGGAGGCCTCCACTGAAGACAGATTGGTAATGACAGTGACATCATCATCACGGTTGGAGTTCTCAATGTCAATGGTGATGGATTTCTCCATTTCCCTGTGCAGACTGGTCACCACCCCCGTGGGGCGTGTCACATTGGTCAAGCGGCCCTCGTGGTCATAGCTGGAGGACAGACACACAGGTTTGGAAGCGCAGTTACTGGAGCCAAAGACTTTCCCACCACTCAGAACCACACAAGGGCCAGAGAGAATGGATGTTGGAGTGGCTGGGTAGTGTATCACACTGAGGCTCCTTGTCACAATCAGCAAGACCTGGCATTGGAGACCATCTATGTCCTTGCTCTTACATACTCCTATAACCTCATCCCACTTGCCACTTCATAGACTTGGACAGTCAGCCTGGGCCAAATGCCACCTCCATGCCTTGGCTTAAGCATAGCCGGTCTGGCCGCCTATACCCCTTTCTCTGCTTTTATAGCCCCAAACCAACCACAGCACCCCAAGCAGCCTTCTTAGACTGTTTTCCCACTGACTCACTTGGCCTTAGCACCCAAGTTTAGGTATACCAGTGATCGGTTCTGTTGCTAGAAAGTTGCCTGAGATTGGGTCCTTCTTCTTTATGTACATCATCTTTACTCTTCTCTTAAACTGTGGAGTTTTTTCCACCTCCTTTAGCAAAAAGCCTTGCTGTTCCACTTGGTAGAATATTTCCCCACATTGTAATCAGAAAGCTTGGGCCCTCCATAGGCCCTAAGAAAGAGACTTGAGCTTCCCCAGATGAGATGTTACTAGAGAGGGGAGGAAGGGGGAGCAAAGAAAGTAGTTTACTTGGCCTCTAGGTGTGTCCCTCTGGACTGGGGACAAAGTTGGTGGGTTCTGAGTGATGGAGACTGGAGCTTGTATAGCATGTGGGACAGCCAGTGAACAGAACCATGGTGGCTTATTTGACTTTGTCACGTAGGACTACAAAAGCAAATATGGGGGCTCCTGGGTGGCTCCATTGTTGTTGGGCATCTGCCTTCAGCTCAGGTCACGATCCCAGGACTCTGGGGTCGAGCCCTGCATGGGGCTCCCTGCTCCGCGGGAAGCCTGCTTCTCCCTCTCCCTCTCCCCCTGCTTGTGTTCCCTCTCTGTCAAGTAAATAAAATCTTAAAAAAAAAAAAAAGCAAATATGGATGGTGCTTGGCAAATGGTTTCAGAATAAAGGAATGCAGACCTGGTAAGTGATTTGAGAAAATGTGATAAGAAATTTTGCTTCTGGGGATGTTTGAAAGCTGAGAACAGAACATTAAGCTGGATGACCAGTTGGACAAAGGGGGTGGGGAGGGGAGAACTTTGAGCGGGGAGCCCAGCTTTTGGCTCTATCCTCATCATTTGCCCCGAGCACTAGGCAATGAGTGGTGCAGATACTACATTAGAGTGGTTACACCATCAGGGCTTTCCAGGTAAACATGGATGGGACTCAGGCTCTCCCTGTCAAAGGGACTGCTTTTTGTCCTCTTCTCTGTTAAAGAAACTGCCTCTCAGACAGGTGTCCAAAGATGTTATTTACTAAGAGTGACAAATTAGAATAACCTAAATGGTCATTCATCAGAGATTTGTTAAAAGTAGAAACCTCTAAAGTCATCAAAATTGATGACAGTGATTTCTATCCGTTAGAGTGAAAAAAAATGTATATATTATTGAGTGGAAAGAGTGGAGCACAGGAATATGTTCCCTGATAGTATACAGGGGTGAAAAGTGAGTATATGTAGAAGAAAGTCTCTCAAAATACAGACATCTCAACATTAACGATAGTTTTTCTGCATGTGTTTGTATGTTCCCATATTTTAGGAATTATTTCTAACCAACCAATGTCTGACTTTCATGTTTTATGATTAGAAACAAAAGGTATTTAAATGAAATAGAGAATAAAAAGACAAAAGATCAATGAGACTAAGCTTTTTAAAATTTTTTTTAAAGATTTATTTATTTTGAGAGAGTGAGAATGAGAGAGAGAGAGAGAGAGCACATGAGAGGGGGGAGGGTTAGAGGGAGAAGCAGGCCCCTCGCCGAACAGGGAGCCCGATGCAGGATTCGATCCCAGGACTCCAGGATCATGACCTGAGCCGAAGGCAGTTGCTTAACCAACTGAGCCACCCAGGTGCCCTAAGCTGTTTTTTTTTTTAAAAGATAAAATTGACAAGCCTTAGCTAGACTCACCAAGAAAAAAAGATGAGAGGGCTTGAATAAAATCAGAAACCAAAGGAGATGTTACCACTGATACCACAGAAATACAAAGGATCATAAGAGATTACTACTAAGGAGTTTCAATCAGTAATCAAAAGCATTCCAACAAACAAAACTATAGGGCCAGATGGCTTCACTGGTGAATGCTACCAAACATTCGAAGACTTATTAATAGCACTCCTTCTCAAACTCTTCCAAAAAATAGAAGAGGAGGGAACTATTCCAAACTCATTTTCTGAGGCCAGCATTACTCTGCTACCAAAACAAGGACAACAAACGAAAATTACAGACCAATATCTCCAATGAATATAGATGCAAAAATACTCAAATCGTATTCATATTTAAATTAAATGTAGAAAATCATATTCAACAGTACCTTGAAAGTGGGATTTATTCCAGGGATGCAAGGATGGTTCAACAGATGCAGAAAAACATCTGACAAAATTCAACATTCATTAATAATAATAATCTCTCAACAAAGTGGGTATGGAGGGAATGTACCTCAACATAATAGAGGCCATATATGACAGATCCACAACTAACATCATACCCACTAGTGAAAAACTGAAAGCTTTTCCTCTAATATCAGGAAAAAGAACAATTAAACAAGAAAAAGAAATGCATCCAAATCAGAGAGAAGTAAAACTGTAACTGTTTGCAGATGGTGTGATATTACATATAGAAACAGAACCAATAAATTCAGTAAAGTTGCAGGATACAAAAATCATTATATAAAAATCTGTTGTTTCCATACACTAATAACAAACTAGCAGAAAGACAAACAATCCCATTTATTATTGCATCAAAAAGAATAAAAAAACCTAGTAAGAAATTTAATCAAGGAGGTAAAAGACCTCTTATACTGAAAGCTATAAGACATTGATGAAAGAAATTCCACGTTCATGGACTGGAGGAATCATAATGTCCACACAATTCAATGTAATCCCTAACAAAATTCCAATGGCGTTATTCACAGAAACAACAAATAGTCCTAAAATTTGTATGGAACCAGAGAAGATTCCTAATGGCCAAAGCAATATTGAGAAAGACGAACAAAGCTGGAGGCATCATGCGCCCTGATTTCAAACTATATTACAAAGCTATAGTAATCAAAACAGTATGGGATGGGCATAAAAACAGACATACAGGTCAATAGAGCAGAATAGGAAGCCCAGATATAATAGGGAGCCCACACACATATGCTCATTTAATTTATCACAAAGGGCCTAGAATATACAACGGAGAAAGGACAGTCTTTTCAATAAATGGTGTTGGGAAAACAGGACAGCCACATGCAAAACAATGAAACTGGACCGTTACATAAAAATTTATTCAGATTGATAAAAACCTTAAAGACCTGAAACCATAAAACTAGAAGAAAACCTAGGTGGTAAGCTCCTTGACATAAGTCTTGGCAATTTTTTGATTTGACCCCAAAAGCAAAGGCAACAAAAGCAAAAATAAACAAGTGGGATTGCATCAAACTAAAAAGCTTCTGAACAGCCAAGGAAACCATCAACAGAATGAAAAGGCAACCTACTGAATGGGAGAAAATTTGTGCAAATCATATATCTGATAAAGGGTTAATATAAAAAAACCTTATACAATTCAATAGCATAAAAGCAAACAACCCGATTAAAAAATATACAGAGGAACTGAATAGACCCTTTCCAAGGAAGATACACAAACGGCCAACAGGTACATGGAAAGGTGCTCAACACCACTAATCAATGGGAAATGCAAATAAAAACCATAATGAGGTATTACCTCACACCTATCAGAATGTCTGTTACCAAACCATAAGAAATAAGAAGTGTTGGCAAGGATGTGGAAAAAAGGAAACCCTTGCACACTGTTGATGGGGATATAAATTGATGTAAACACTATGGAACACAGTATGGACTTTCCTCCAAAAATTAAAAATAAAACTACCACATGATCTGGCAATTCCACTTTAGGTATCCATCCAAAGAAAATGAAAACACAAACTCAAAAAGATATCTGAACCCCATGTCCACTGCAGCATTCTTTACAATAGTCCAGATATGGAAACAACCTAAATGTCCAATGGAATATTACTCGATCATAAAAAGAATGAAATCTTGCAACTTGTGACAAAATGGATGGACCTTGAGGGCATTATGCTAAGTGAAATAAGTTAGAAACAAATACCGTATGATCTTATATGTGGAATCTTGAAAAAATAACCTGAGCTCATAGACACAGAGAACATCTTGGTGGTTACCTGAAATGGGAGATAGGTAAAAATGGGGGAAGGGGGTCAAAAGGTACAAATTTCCAGGTATAAATAAGTCATGGGGATGTAATGTACAGTATGGGGATAATAATACTGTACTGCATATTTGAAAGCTGCTAAGAGAATAAATCTTAAAAGTTCTCATCACAAGAAGAACATTTTTGGTATCTCTGTAAAATGATGGATGTTGACTAGACTTAGAGTGGTGATCACTTCACAATATATACAAATATCAAATCATTATGTTGTACACTTGAAACAAATATATCAATTTTACCTCAATATAAATAAGAAAATATGGATGGGACTGGAGGAGATGATGCTAAGTGAAATAAGTCAAGCAGAGAAAGTCAATTATCATATGGTTTCACTTATTTGTGGAACATAAGGAGTAGTATGGAGGACATTAGGAGAAGGAAGGGAAAAATGAAGGGGGGGAAATCGGAGGGAGAGACGAACCATGAGAGACTATGGACTCTGAGAAACAAACTGAGGGTTCTAGAGGGGAGGGGCATGGAGGGATGGGTTAGCCTGGTGATGGGTATTAAGCAGGGCACGTACTGCATGGAGCACTGGGTGTTATATGCAAACAATGAATCGTGGAACACTACATCAAAAACTAAAGATGTATTGTATGGTGACTAACATAACATAATAAAATAAAATAAAATAAACACTTCTAAGTGTTTGCACATGGGGCGCCTAATGGAGTACTTGGTACGAGACAATATCCTCAACTCCTGCAGCCGAACAGGGACTGTATGAGGAGTTCCATGACCTGGGATCCAGGCAAAGATTTAATTCCAAAGCACCTGGACACGTATGATGGTTCCTGGTGCCGTGCTTCCTTATGAGAACTGTAGTGGAAACTGGAGATTCTACTTTTGGGGAACAGAGGATTGGGTTTGAGGCCAGGATCTCAGGGGTCACAGGAAGAAAAACATGTTATGTTCTCTTTGTCAAAGAAGAGTGAGTTTCCTACAGCTGTGCTTACTTGCCCATGGAGTATCTTCAGATTTAGGTCTCTTTGCAAATAAGTCTACACATAGTTGCAAGGAGCTATGAGTTCCAGTAATGGGATCTCAAAGACCACTCAGTGGAACCACTGCAGCTTTGGCCCGTGTGGGGCTAAAGGGGCACTTTTGACTCATTCATTAAGCAAGTATTTACTGAGTGCCTATTACATGCCAGTCATTGTTCAAGGCACTGGGGACATGACTAAGAACAAAATGAATGAAAATCCCTGCCTCCATGATGTACACATGATGGACAGGGCAAAAATAAACCATGATTTAAAATATAGAGTATGTCAGATGGTAACAAGTGGTAAGGATTAAAATAAAGGAGGGAGAGAGAGTGCGCGTGTGGAGGGGTGGTTGTAATTTTAAGTAAAGTCTTGGGCCTTTCAGGGATACAGGCTGCTCTTCCCCAGCTGACCATGTGTAAAAGTACTGCAAAGCAAAAGGAATTCACCATCTTTTTAGGAGCAACAAGAAAACCTAACACATTTGAACTCTTACAATTGAGAATTTGTGACAATTAGATTAATCCACATTATCAAAAAGCAGCTCTTCAAGAGAGAAAACAGTCATGCAGTTTCCATGTAACTTGTGAACTTTTTTTTTTTTTTTTAAAGCATCCTGCCCGTATTTTTATTCAACTAGGGACCCCTCCTGGAAAATACTCCCCCAGTTAGAGCTAGTGTCTAAAGGTGCACCTAAGGCTGAACTTCTTTATTATGGTCTCTAAGTCAGGCCTAATTCAGAATGGCCTCCTGAGAGTGACATTGTTTTGTCCTCACTCATGTCAGCCAACAAATTATCTCTGAAATGCACTGGGTCCTTAGGTGAGACTGCTAGAAGGGAAGGTGAACATCTTATAGGTGTTTGGGTTATTGTAGAGTTTTAGCCTAAGTTGGTGTGAGAGCTAAAGATGGCACTCAGATGGTGCCTACAGAGGCAGAGTCACTGGCTGGTAAAGTTTGATCAAGTCCTAGTGCCCTGAAGGATGCTAGGATGCTTCCGAAATCCGAGGAGGACAGCTTGGCCCAAAGGGAAAGAGAGCAAGGGAAAGCAATTCTGCAACGCAAGAAATTTCCAGCAGGTGGCAACAGCTTCCTTTCCATTCTCCCAAACCCATTTGCCTACCAACTGGAAGTGAAGATTCCTGGACTTAGGAGTGATCAACAATGGGGTTTTCTGTTCTCTCTCTTGTCCCCCATTCCCTCTGCAACAACCCCTCCCCAACTTAGCTCTCAGCCAGCAGCGACACCCCGACAGAAAACAAGCAAGGACTCCAAATGTGAGCTTAACCAGATCCTTCACCATCGCGGAGAGCCAGATCCTTGCAAATTCCATCTCAGTCTTGGCAGGGACTGGGGGAATCACGCCTTAGCAATTTTCCCCAGCCAGCATCCCACTGGTTAATACCTGCAGCAGTGGGCAGTGTGACCAAGCGCTGCCCACAGGAGTGACGGAAAACAGCTTTTTTGGCAAAATAAACAGCAGTACTATTAAGTATGAGATAATTGTTAGGGGTAATATGACCAGCTCTCACATCTTTTAATATACCTAGCACTTTATCTGTATTGATCTGTTTCTGCTAAGGAGGAAATTCAGAGTTTATCTACCTGTCTGTGCAATCAAGTGTGTTGCTGGACCTACGGGCAAATTACAGGAGTCCCACCAGGATCTTGCCTTTTAGAGTCTAATTTCCGCACCCATGGCAAACATGAATAATCAGCAAAGTTAATGAGCACTTGCTCTCCCAGGTGCTGTGCATGTCCAATATCCTGAAGTTGGAAGGGCAAGCAGGCAAAAGAAATTGCCAGCCCTTATAGGGAGGATGTTCAATATCATAGACCCAACAGTGCAAATCACTTAGAAGTCAAGGAGAGGGGACATGAGTATCTTGAGGCCACAAGTTGACATTAAAGTCAGGAAGACAATGTGACTAAACAATTTTAAAAGCTATGTGGATAGCCAGTCCTGCCGCTGGCTAGGGTAGGGTGCTGTCGAGAAATACTTAACAAATGTACTTACTCATAGAAAGTTGTCCATCCTGTTTCATCACTCTTGGTGGCTAGGAGGCCAGTGTTCCCATCATAGGTCATGAGGCCAAGCTCTAGACTCTGCGTGGACACGACTTTGAGACCTCCGTTGGTGCCCACTGTGAGGGTGATGATCTGGTTGTCAGGCATGAGCAGGTGGCGGGGCATGCCACTACTGTCCCGACGGATCTTCAGGGAATTGCCATTATTGTCAATCAATTCAGTGACATCATTGTCAGCACTATAAGTGAAATTGTACAAGTACTCCCCAGTCACCAGGCTCACAGTGTACTGGTGGATACCATCGACGTTGAAAACATACAGCTCCTGTTCTCCGGGGGATGCAGCCTCATACTGGTTGAAAGCATTAAGAATGGGCTTGTTTTTGCTGACTGCCCTGATCCGAATATTTCCAAGGTCTGCGATGTAGATGGTACCATCTGGAGCTACAGCTAAGGATGATGGGGAATTCAAGATGGCATCGGTCGCATAGGCATCATCTCCCGAGTAGCAGTTGCAATTGACATCGTTTTTGCAGTCACAGTCTGAGGCTGCCCCAGCTAAAAGGCAGATCTCCCCGTTGGTTGTTACCTGGCGTAGACGGTTAATCTTCTTCTCATCTGTCTCAGTGATATAGAGGACCCCAGTATGGGAAATGGCAATGGCACTGGCCGACTCCAGCGCAGAATGAATGGCTAGTTTGCTGAGTGAGTAGTCAATCCCAGGAACCTGGCAATGCATGGGGCGTCCCGCAATGATGCTGACTTGGTGATTCTCAGTGATTCGAAGGATGACGTTGTTCTCGAGAACATACAGGGAATTGTCCATGGGGTTGACAGCGAGGTCTGTTGGCCACTCCAGGCGAACCTGTGGATGACATGGCATCAAATTAAGGAGCAGCCTCTAACATGCCCAATGTTTAACTGTGAGGCACATATATTGGTTTTACGCAGCTGGGGAGAAAAGACTTTTTTACCCACAATGTATGAGAAGTGCCCATCACCAAACCACTTGCCCACTGCCCATGTCAAGTGGACACGATGAAGAAGAGGCCATGTAATATATGGCCATCTCCTGTGATATCATCTGCTGTGGCTAGAGTAGGTCACCAGCTCTACCCATGTTGCTCTTCTCAGTCCCAGAAGATTGGACCAAGGTCAGAGTCATCATATACAGTTGTACAGGTAATTCACCACACAAGGGGCTGATGTAATCCATCCCGTCCTCTGCTCATCAAGCCATGGGCCTAAGGAGGCTATGTTCATTTAGAGGCAGCACTTTTATCTAATACACAAAAGGAGCCATGTTGTTTGGACCCAAGGGTCGCCAATGCACAGTCCAGCTAGTGAACTACAACTTGAGCATTTGCTTGAAGAAATGAACTAGGCCTTCTCTGCAAAACTGAAGCAACCATCTTGGTGGCAAGTTGTCAGTATGTTGTGGAATTTGAGCTGAAATTAATGAGGTTGACTGAAGGTTGAAAAGGCCCTTATAGGAAGGGCAAACATATTTTGGGATGTTTGAGGATCCATATAATAAAGTCCAGTTTCTCCTGCTGTACATTTGAGTGAGCCTCTGTTCTCTGCCCCCATAAGAGCCCATACTAACGGAATATCACTTGGGGGAATCTTGTAGATGGCTTTGCTCTAGTTTACTACTGCACAAAGTAAAGGTTTATATAGTGAGGATGCAATCATTTCAGATTAACAGGGAAGTTCTGATTGACATATAACACTGTATAGTACATTCTCAAACCTGCAATAACGATGGAGAAGAGAGGTAATTACACAGTAACTCCTACCCTGTAATCTGCCACGGCTGGAGTATGTCACCAGCTCCACTTTCTGAGCAGAACTCCCCCCACCACCCCACAACCCCCCCCCGCTTTCCTTTCTCTCTTGTGCTCTCTCTCATTCCTATCTGACATTTCCCGTTCCATCTTGCTGTCTAGTTCATCTCAAGCCTTCTACAAACAAACCTGTAATCTGTATCTATATCTCTTCCTTCCACTCCACTTTCAACCCAAACAGGCTGCAGGTGAGAACTTCAGGCCAAGAGCCAGGTGTGGCATAGTGATGAGAAATAAGAAAGTCCCACCTGGGCCACATCCATGCTGGAGTCACAGCTCAGTGGCCGGACAGCAGTGAGGTCATTGGAGCCCAGCAAGGTAGAGATGATTCCATTCTGGTCAACCTTCCGGATCATGGTGGCATCAACAAAGTACATGAGCCCGTTCTTGTCTACTGCAATACCTGATCAAGACAAACAGTGGGAGTGTGTTTCTTGGCAAGGAGTAGGGCTTGTGGGGGTGGAGGTGGGGATGCCCTATTGGGCATTACCTTCTTGGACCAGGGACCTTCCTGGATGGATTCACAGGCTTAGAGCAGTGGCTGTCAACCTTTAAAGGTAATACCCTTTCCCATGAGCACTGTGCTGAGACCTGCATAGTTCCTGGGGTGCTGGCTGTATCACCACCCAACTGAAGAATGAACTTTGGGCGGCAAATGAACCAAGGCTGCAAATGAATGAATGGGGAAATAACTTGGCATCTGCTCTCTTCAGAAAATAAGTTATTTCCCAAGTTCATTGCTTGAAAAATTATTGGTAGTAAATTACTTGAATACCCTTCACAACTAATTACAACACTGGGGTTGAGAAACAGTGATTCTTGCTGTCACAGACTCCCAATTCAAAATATATCCTCCAGGAAAGTCACAATTAAGCCTTGACTCTACTCAGTATGCCCTGTGGGAACACCTGTTCTAGCACTCTCCTGGTAAGATGCACACGGTGGCTTCTATTTCTTTGGCACCTTCACCCTAAGGCCCAAGCCCAAGGCTCCTCATCCTTAATCCACGCTGCCAGATCCTTTAGTGGTAGCTAAGAATGCTAATAAGAATTGGGCCTTCGAAGGACCAATCAGTCCTTAACCTTAAGTAACCCTGGTCCTTTTCAAATAGAGATCCATTGATTCTAAGAACAAACCCCCTCCCCCCTCGCCGGCCAATCCCAGGCCCTTGGAAATTATACCCATTCTTAACTGCCACCATTTATTGGGCTCTTAAAAAATGTCAGGCCCTGTGCTTAAGACTATGCACACTACTGTCGAACATGAACATCTGGGGGTGGCTGGAGGCCCTCATTGGGCTCTGTCTCCAGCTGGCTCTCTGGCTCATGGAGCTAACGTTTCCCCCTGACACCGTGTGACTGGCAGCAGTCAGAAATCTCCAGGAGCAATTCACCCCACTTTCCATTTGTAATCTATGTGGCTGATGAAGTTTACTTCAGATAAACACATTTTTTTTTTTAAATACCCACACATCAAAGCAACCTATCAGAGTGAAATTACTGTAGGGAAAGCTGTATTTGGGACTGCCTGGGCTTAGTTAACTTTCAGTTAAGAAGAGAGCCAAGCTTGTGGCAAGCTTATTCTGGGGGACAGGCTTTCTTCCTTGGTAGCCTTTACCTCGCGGGCTCATCAGGGTGGCATCCACGGCCTTCCCTCCATCTCCACAGCGGGCTTCATCGAAGGGCAAGCATTGCTCTCCAGTACCTGCCACCACTTCTGAATTCCCAGCCAGGTCTTTAGCTCCGCTTAGAGACTTGACTCGGTAGATTCGCCGACTGTTGGTGTCAGACACGTAGAGAGAGCCAGACACAGGGTCTACTGCCAAATAGTACTTGTGCGCTGGGTTGTTGCTTTAGAAGAAGCACAAAGAGAAATGAGAAGGGGGCTAAGCAGCTGGTCTACTGGATCAAAGAGATGACAAAAATCTTAGCAAGACTCTAGCCATTTCCAGTGTCTTTCCACTTTATTGAACTGGAAAGAATCTAACATAACAGCTTAGTGTTCTAACACATCATGGCTCTTAGCTACTGACTTCTAATTGGACCTAAACTCCTCATGCTATGCCGAGTTCATCGTTTCCCATCATACTAAAATGCCACTGCTTCATTCAGCTGGTACGAAAGATCCCACTCTGGTCCTGCTTTTGTGTTCGTGTTTTGTGTGTATCAGCCTTCTTTACTTCCCCCTATGGGTTTGATCTGTTTCTCAAGGGGGATTGAGGAACACTTCCATGAGACAAGGTCTTCTTTTTAGTCCATGCTTCCTCAATGCCTCCAGGGTACTAGATCATGAAGACTGGGGCAACCTAGAGTTTTCCTAACTTTGTGATGGGAGGCTCCCAGAGTGATCCCTAGTCCTCAGCCTCAGATCTTATCTATATTCTTTAGTGTGGATATGAATAAAGTTGGCTTTTTTTTTTTGAAGAAATTTGATGCCTTGCTGATATCATACCCAGAATCTGGATTACTGAGGGAGGAGATATAGTTTTCATATTTTGGATGAGCTTAGAGGTATGGACCAAGATCTGCTAAGGCCCTAAGCTACACTAGGAGAGAAATACCCTCGTGTGTGAGAAATATAATAGGAAGGCACTAAGCCTCAGAGACCTGGACCTCTTTCTCTGCCATGTATCTAGCTGCCCTATATGTTGCTGATTAGGACAGGACTAAGACACAGGAAACTCTAAACTCAATGCTGACCCAGCTGGTGACCTGAGGTAAGTCTCTTGGCCATATTGGGTCCTAGATTGCTTATTTGGATAATGAAGAAATCAGATCATCGCTCATGTCCCTTTTGGCTCAAAACCCTACAGTTTCTTCCCTTTGCAGTGTCTGTCACTTGTTGGAGGTTGAGACCAGAATAGGTGCTCATGCTATTCCTCTACTGGTTATTAAAGTCACTACCTCTAGAATACCACTAGTGAATGCCTCTCTGCCCTAGTGTGGTAGATAAGGTTTTGATGCTGCATGCCAAAAATGAGCACAGGCCTTTTGTTTTTCAGTTATTTTTCCATTGTAGTTTGGAATTATGGGAAGGAAAGGGATGGAAGAGGTGAAGGCAAGGTGAGGGTGATGATAGTGTTGGATGCATTTGTCCTCTTGACATTAGCTGGTAAATTACTAATTAAAACACCCCCATTTGAGTTCTTCCTCGATTTAAGGAAGAAAAGAACTAGGAAGTTATTTTTAGGAACAATTTGTGAATCAAGACCATCTTTAATTCCAGCTTCTCCTCAGGTTGCTATTAAGAAACATAATTGAACTAGAAGTCAGGGTCTTTCTAAAATTCCAGCCTAGACCACTAGTTTAAAAGAGTAGGCCACCAGGGTTCCTTTTCTTTCCTTCACCTCCTTCCTTCTTCTTCTTCTTTTTTTTTTTGGCTATTAAGTCTTTAGAGAATACCCACATATGCAAAACAAATTAGGGCAGAAAGGGAAAACTTCATGCCATTTTTTAATTAGATGCTCTACTTTGTTACTGAATGAATAGTAGCTGGCGTGATCAACAGAAGGATCAGGGCACTGCACATCTGTGCCTATCTATGAGCAAGATAATTAATTCTGGACTTTCTAGGGAGCCCGATTCAAAGAGGCTTTTCAAAAACTCTGGCAGAAGAGCAGATGTGTGAGGGTGTGGGGTCAGTTATTGCTGGGGTCTTATTCTATCCCATGGTGTCACACCCATCCCAACCAAGATTCTTAGAGACTCTTGGGTAGATGGACAGCCATGCTTCCACATCTGTGAATGTGGTGAAGGTCAAATGGGGTATGTGCATTTGAATGTGGGGTGGCCTTCCAGGGCACTGTTGCTTTTTTTTTTTTTTTTTTCACTTGTCCCAGTTGGGGTGCCTGTAAGCAGCCAGTTTGGGAATATGGAGGAGGCGGCCAAGGGCTCATATGCATGGCTTTTCCACTGACTTTGACGATCCTGTACAACTTGATTCCACTCTATGTCTAATTCTCATGTAACATCAGGAAGAAGCCCCTTCCATGTTTCATTTCAAGAAGAAGCATTCCCTTGAGTATTAAAATACATCGTTTTGCTTTTCTTTCTTCTTCCAAATAAAAAAGGTCACTTTTCTTCCATTTCAGTGCAACCTGGCATTTTCCTAACTTTGTAATGGGAAGCTCCCAGAGCCATATGCACACATATGTGTGTTGTGCACTATATATGTGAATTTTACCAATATGGTTTTAAATGATAACCTGGAGCAGTTGAATGACAAAGGATTTAGACAAAAACTACTTGGTCTACACCCTTCCAACTACTTAAAAGTGATTTAACTCCATGAAAATTCCCAATGCATCTGACTGTTGGATTCATTCTGACCAGCAGATTGTCAATTAACTTGGTTTTTTTTTAAATGACCATATATCCAGGGGGGGAAATCATTAATGAGTTGAAAATGAGTTTTTGACCCGTTTCCAGTTCATTAAAGCTTTTGTGAACCCAGTCCAGCACTTACAAAAGCCAGAGGTTTGCCTCAACTCTTTAGCCCGATTACGGGCCGCACCGAGCAGTCGGGATAAAAGTCCGCTGAGGGTTCATTATCTTGCACTTGCATCTCCCGGAAATTCTAATTACTGTCAGCTTATTTGGTTGCTTTTTGACTGCATTTCATAATTGCTAAAGCTTATCATATCCACAACACACAATTAGCACATAAAAAAGTTACTATATTTGGTACATAAAAATACACATTACACAAGAAGCACAAAACAAAAAGCAAACACAAGGAAGCAAACGAACCATATCAAATTATATGGGAAAGAGTTCTTTGTCTTACCTATGTTTAAACTCTTTATTTCTTTATAGAAAGAAAACAGAAGGAAAAAGAACAAACAGTTAGCTGAAGAATTGATGATAAAGCAAACATAACATTTTCACTTCTTGTATAATGGGGCCCAAAAAAGGCAGTCTTTTTCTTTTTTCTTCCCTTCTAGCTGACAGCTCCTGGCTCAATTACTTGGGAAGTACCCCTGATTTTGGACTCCTCCTGGCCATTGAAAAATCTAGACAAGAATGCTTGAATTCTCTGACCAGCGATGTGGCTGTCACATGACACAGGTGGCAACAGGTGGCACAGGTCTCTGGCTAATGAAAGGATGGCAAATAGGTTACCTCTTGAGTGCCAATACCTATTGATTAGTAATGGCTGCCAGGAGTGCGGAAGTAGGATTCCGAAGCCAAATGCAAGACCAGCTGTGAAGAGTGCCGTGACTCATTGGTAGTGTCTGCCCTGGGTGTGGGAGGGAGCCTGGTGCCACCTGTGCCATCTACTTGCCATTACAAGGGTAGAGTGCATTACAGGTAGAGTCCATACCACCCAAGAAAGCCTCTTCCCAAATCCATCTGCAGTTTGGCAATCATTCTGTTGAACCCTAAGAGTGTCAACCATTTCTTAGCCCTGCTCCATGACACCTTCTCCCCTATCTCACTTTGCCCGTGTGGACCCCAAGTATGCATTCTCTCTTGCAGAAAACACCCATACATGAAATTCATGGGTATTCACATCCTCTCATAATTGGAGCCAAAGACTCCAGTTACCATTCTTTTTTTTGGAAAAATGGTAAAAGTTTTGCTGTTTTTTTTTTTTTGAACAAAGATACATGTCAATTTCAACAGGAAAGTGGCTAAAAGTTAATAACATTAGGGCAAAGAGGAGAGAGGCTAAGGCCTCGATAAAGAGAACTGCTTCTCATTCCTGAGGCTTCTTTTTTTTTAAGATTATTTATTTATTTATTCATGAGAGAGAGAGAGAGAGAGAGAGAGAGGCAGAGGGAGAAGCAGGCTCCCAAGGAGCAGGGAGCCCGATGCGGGACTCGATCCCAGGACCCTGGGATCAGGACCTGAGCCGAAGGCAGACGCTTAACCATCTGAGCCACCCAGGCGCCCCATTCCTGAGGCTTCTAAGGCCATGGTGGAAGGAGTCTCTAAGCCCTCTTTCCTTCTGGCTGAGGGAGGAGGCTTCAGGGAAGGGACAAAAAGGGTTTAATGCCCTGATTCCTGCTTAGGTGCAGCCCGGGCCTCTGCCAGGGGCCATGATTAGTAGTGGGTTTGCACAGGGATTACATTTTTATATTTTATTCCAACGTGTTAGTTTTCGTTAAAAAAAAAAGTTAATTAAATGATGCTGATAACTCCTGAGCTCTGACTGACATAGTGCAATTTAAGATTCATTCTGCAAAGCCTGGTGTGTCGGGGTGGCAGCCGGGAATTCTCGCGTCTATTTTATATTGCTTAATGAAAGTGAAATGTTATCTGCCACCAGTGGTAGTCATATTTGGCTCTTAATTATTGCAATATCAATTCCAGTTTTTTAGTCAAGATTCTGTGAAAAGACTGGATGGGATTTGGGTCTTCAGACGTGACCTACTTCTTTCCTAAGAACATCTGCTTTAAGTTGATTAATATATCTATGCTGGGGGAAAGGAGAAGGGCATGAATGGGGGGACCAAGTCACTGAAGGTATAGTCAAATGAGCATATGGATATGAGCTTTGGAGAAAGGCTGAGGTCACTGCTCTTCCAGTCCAGGGCCATTGGCAGGGTGGGTGCTTAGCGGCCAATAACCCAAAATAACAGCAGTGAATCAGTCTATGTAGATCAGCACTGGTGCCTTACTTACAAAGGACAGGCCTAGGCTTTGTGTCCATGCCTCAATATTGCAAACCCTTCAGGCACAGCCTTCAAGGGCAAAGTGGTGTCTTGGATTAAAGAATCGAGATGGCTTAGCTCTGCACACTGTGAGTCTCAGTGAGTCCTCTGTGAGGCCTTCATGGCTCTCCAAGCACACTCAGTTTATCATGAAGAGCCCTCATCAGGCTGTCTTGTGATTTACGCCTGTGTGTTTGTCTTCCTCACTTTGTTGTGAATGGGAGCAAGTAAATATAGATATGACATACTCATCTCCTTGGTGCTGATTCTTAGTAGAGAGCCCTGGAGAGAGTGGGGACTGGCAAAAATGGGTTCTTGAGTGACAGAAGGAAGGAATGAGGCTGCTTCCCTTAGTGCTGGGCAGACCATGCCTTGGACTAGTTCCAGTCCCTTATGTTCTGCTCAGAATCACAAAGCTGCAATCAGTTGAGACTATTACCTCTTTCCTTTCCAACTCTCTCTGTGGCACAGAATAGGGTGGAATTGGAGTGGCCACAGTTTTTTGTTTGAGTTCTAATGAAAGGGAAGTTGGTTGGGATAAATTTAGTTTAGATTTAAGGGGGACATGGTTATGTGGCTCAAATGGAGTTCTTTCACTGTCTAGTTAGATTATTGCTGGTGATTCTGGTATAGAAGTGGCTTTTCAGGTACAGTCTCACCTTATGGTGCAGATTTACCTAGCTTTATTACTGGAAGTGTAATGCCCAATGTCACCAAATGGGTGTGGCCTGGCTTGTTCTGAGTGGGCCCCTAGCTCATTCCACTGATGTTAATGGTCTCCAACTTGAGAGACGTGGAACTAAGGACAAATTCCAACAAAAGGCAGGACACAGGTCTGTGTTTCCTTTAACTCAAGCAATGTGTCTTGAATCCCTGGTGTGGATCAAACACCACTCTAGGCATCAAGGGGCAAAGATGCCAGAGGTGCCTACTCTATTGAAGCTCACACACTGGCGCCCTAAAGACTTACACAGAATATTTCACTATTAACAGGACGTCAATGACAAGTTGGTTAATGAATGTCAACTCAAAGACTATTTAGATTATTCACTGTACAAGGAAACCTGAAAGGCCCAGAAATACTATGAAAAAAGCTTGATAAAGGTTTTCCAAAATTTTACAACTCTAACAATTTTCATATCACCAGTAATCAGTTGTGAACATGAGACAACATTTACTAATTTATCAGTAATCTGAAACACATTTTGACCATAGTTATCCTAGAGGAAAGAAAGACTATTGCTCTATTCTTTCTATAGATAATGACATTATAGAATCATTGTCATATTAAAAGATGGTCAAAGAGTATGCAGCCAAAAAGTATAGGTAAACAAGTATCATGGAAGTGTAATAGTAGTTAATGAATAAGAAAATTTAGGTAATTTATCTGGATTTTGTGATGTTTGTACTAATTGTTGGCTTTTCAAAATGTGCAATTTGTTTTGGTTTCTTTTCTCATCCTGAATAATATTCAGTTTCATTCTGAAATTATGTAAGATTCAGGCTCCACGAAACTTGGACATGTCTTAGTAAAAGAGCTTTGAAAACAGTGCCAAGAACTGCCCAAAGTTTTATGGGGATATTTTTATTATTGTTATTCTGGGGAGGGATGCTCTGTTATATTTTGTTTCATAAACTTGGTGTTTATACTCTGACCACACAGGGAAAGCATTTCCTTGGTAACTAGAACCATATATTCCTCCCTAATATTCTGTACTGGTATCAAGCAGGGTCTCTTCTTACTGAAATTCTCAGGCAAAGCTTATATTTGGTGAAGGTTTCTTCCAACTTCTGCTGCCCTTGTCCTTGTTCCTAGGCTCCTACTCTTTTGTGACTCTTCCCTCTCCAGCACTAACACATTTGGACTGGACAATTTCCTTCCCTGAAGATCTTCCCTGATACAATGTTGCTATTGCCCACTTTCAATAGCACCATCAGAATCTCAGCATGGGGAAGTGTTTTAGCTGGGGACAAAAAAAAAGCATATTTAATATCATAATATAATTTTGTATTTGGAAAATAATTTTTTTTTAGATTTTCAAACATTATAGAAAGTGTGAGATTCTTATATGTAGCACAAGAGGTCAAGTTAAGAAAAGGCAGAGAGGCACTGTCCCATACCTTATAATTTATTGCCTTACATTGGGGTACAATCCCTAAGAGAGTCTCAAGTTGGGGAGGAAGGAAAGATTTTCACACAACAGAAATTCACTCTAGGATGTTAATGACTGACAAATTTATAAGGCTTGGGTTTTCCAAGGATCACCTGGAAAGGGTGAAGTTGTAAGAAAGGAAATGGGCTGCTAAGGGTGGGATAACAGGTTTTTTGGGGAAGTGGCTGTTGAAAATGTCTTGAATGCTGATGGAACGGAAGCATACAAATGATAACCACTTTACCTAAGAAGGCGGCTCTTTTTAACATTAGAAGTTTTCTAAGTGTGTAGAACTCTGCCCCTGTATGTTTTGGATAGGCAAAGGAAGGAAGAAGAGAGAAGGATAGTGAAGGAACCACGGGAACATTTATATATAATTCTGTTTCAGAGGCTCAGCTCTGGGGAGGGTAAATGAGATCGGGATGGGGACTGATTTCTGAAACAAAATCATTCAGCTGCCAACTCACAATGGAGAAAAGACATAAGCAAGATGGGTCTCTTTCCCCTCCTCCCTCCCTCTGCTGGTTACTGTTTTGAAGAGAGGGGATTGACAGCCTTTTGTTTTCAGGTATGTAGTGGGAAGAAAAGAAAAATCAAACCAGTGTTCTTGTAAAAGCTTAACTTCTAATCGTCTCTGGATACCTGGCTGATGAAAGCAAGAACAGGTCCAAAGGCAGTTAAAAAGTTTAAAAACCAAACCAAACCAAACCACACAGCTGTTGATGGAAAATTGGTAGTTACACTCCCTCTAGCTGTCCTTGATGTCACCATGTGGGTGTGGTGTGGCTTGCCCTGAGTAGGCCTTCACCTCCTTTCATTATTGTTATGGCCTCTATGACTTGAGAGCCCTGGAATCAAGGAGAAATTCCAACAAAAGGCAGGACACTGGTCTGTGTCTCCTTTAACTCCAACAGTGTGTCTTGAGTCCCCAGTGTGGACCAGGCACTGTCCTAGGTATCAAGGGGCGAAGATGCCAAAGGAGTCTATGCTATATAAGTTCAAACACTAGGACCCTAAAGACTTACATGGAAATAACTGAAAAACAAGGCAGTAAATGGAGTCAACTTTGGTGGAAAACTAGAGTTGAAGTGACCCAGAGGAAGGTGAGAATTATTTCTGCTAGAGAGGTCAGGCTTCATGGAAGAGGTGACCTTCAAAATGAGCTTTAAAGATGGACACTATGAGGCAGATTAGATAGAGAAAGCACTTAAGTAGAGCGGGTAGCATGAGTACTTTGGAGCTGGGGATGTAGCGGGCAAGTCCTGATTTGGCTCTGAGTACCTAGAGCTGCGACAAAGAAGTAAGGGCCAGATGTGGAGGGTTGGTTACAAATGCCAGCTTTAAAAAAAAAAAAAGTGTGACCCCCCCCCCATGGAAAAGCAGAATGCTACCTTCACCCCCTTCCCTGCCTCCTTCCATAGTTCCCCACTGCCCACATGATTCCTGAGAAGAGGACTCTCCTAGGATAAAAAGGGAAATCAACATCTTGGGAAGGGGACCTAGTTGGGGAGCTCTAGGAGATGTAGTTTGTTGGATGGTCAGTTTGACAGCTTGAGGATTATCTAGCCTTTTCTATTTTATCTCCTTCTTCCTCTCATTGTTCATTTTTTGATTATTATAGCCTAGTCCACCCCATGGCCTCCCTGTCTTTGTTTCCACGATGGGTTGTTGGTTCTTCTAGAACACTCAGCCTGAATTGTTTCTCCTTGCCAGGTGTCCATCTGTCACCCTCACCTAGGTGCTCTCTGAGCCTGTGTTTCATCCCCTTCTAGACCCGTAGAGCCCAGCACATGCTTGGCTCACATCATGCTCAGTAAATGCCCACTGGATCACTGAGGCTGTAACCTTCTTGAGGTGGAGCTGGGGTTCTTTCTCTCTCTCTCTCTCTCTCTCTCTCTCTCTCTCTCCTTTAATCCCTCCCAGTGCTTGGCACAGTCTCAGCTCCCAGGAATACTCAGCAGCACTTGCTGATGTTCCGTTCACTGATCTCTCTCCTAGAAGGGGCCACTAAAAGGCAAGTGCATGGTGACTAACATAACATAACATAATAAAATAAAATAAAATAAAGGCAAGTGCAACATATGGCTTCTTCTAAGTCCTTCACATGGTAGCTGAGGCTACTTCAGAAGGCACCACCACCTACTCAGTTGCTCAGGTCAGAAATCCTAGTCATCACCCTTGATTCTTTTTTTTTTTCCTTTTCTCCATTTCTTGTACCTGATCCATCAACAATTCCCATCACATTTGCTTTGAAAATATCTCCCATTTGGAACACTCCCTTATCTCTCCTCCTACCCACCACCATCACCCAAATCCTGGTCAACTGTTACAACTTCCCTACAGGCTTCTCTGCCTCCATACTTGCACCCTATAGTCCATTCATTAACACAGTGGCCAAAATAACCTTTAAAAAGGGCAAATTAGATCATTTTAACTCTGCTCCACTTCCTACTTCAACCTCTAATAGCTGTGCATTGTAACAAGAATATAATTTATACTTGTCAACAAGGTCAGTAAGACGCTGAAGCATTGGTCCCCCACTGACCTCTCTGACCTCCTCAGAGATACTTTCTCCTGAGCTCACTATACTCCAAGCCCTATTGGACTTCTATCAGTCCCTTAAATAAACCAGATTATTTGCTGATATTGGGGCTTTTGCACAACTTCTCTCTGCCTGGAATACTTTTCGCGAGATCTTTGTATGGCTGACCTCATCGTTCAGGTCCCATCTCAAATGTCACATAATCTGAAATGCTTTTGTGACTACTTTATCTTAGATAACCTCCTTATCCCTCCCAACGCCCACCACAGTCCTTAATTTTTTACCCTGTTAGGTTTTCTTTAAAGCATTATTATTATTTTTTAATTTGTCCACACGGTTAAGTTCCCCATCAGACCACAAATCCAACTAAGGCTTTCCTTGTCCCACCCCTACCCTCCTCCCTTGGCAGATAGTCCCTGATACATATTAAACAGTCACCAAGAATTTGATCCCTTATTTATAGACTTCATTTCTCCCTCCACTTACAGATCTAGGTTTGAGAGCCTGGAGCCAACTTTCCCGGGAAGACAGTTTACAAGAACTTTTGTCCAGCACAGAGGAGCCTGGACTTCAGATTTAGTAGCAAGCAATGACCAGGAGAAATCTACCAGGTGTGGCCAGAAGTTACCTAGCAAGGCCTATGCAGTAATTCTAAGTCAGATGTGTGCAAATATCCAGAGAATTTATGGAAAGGTAGTGCAGAGAGGCACTCAATATAAACATGTGAATTAGCAAATGAACA
This sequence comes from Callorhinus ursinus, assembly GCF_003265705.2. Classification (NCBI taxonomy): domain Eukaryota; kingdom Metazoa; phylum Chordata; class Mammalia; order Carnivora; family Otariidae; genus Callorhinus; species Callorhinus ursinus. The sequence continues at coordinate 35,461,380 of NW_027397065.1, forward strand.
TCCGTGGTTCTCAAACTCTGATGTACATCATCATATTCTATAGAGCTTGTCAAAGATAAAAGATGCCTTGGATCTTCTCTAAACTTACTGAATCAGTGCCTCTGGGGTGGGCTCCAGGAATCTGTATTTTTAAGAAGAGTCACTGAAACAGATGCACAGCTTGAAGTCCTGGTTCTTCCATTGGTATGAATCAGATTCTCGCGTGGAGGTTTTACAAAACCCAGCTACTAAGGTCCCATCTCAAGCACCATGACCTAAAGCTTTCACCCTTGTTTTTAAGTCAGGTGTTAACAATTGTATCAAATATGTGTGTGGTGTTTTATAGATTCAAAAAGCATTTCCTAACCCTTATAGATTCAAAAAGCATTTCCTAACCCTTATTTGATTTGATTCTGGTTCAAAGCTCATCCCATTATATGGAATATATATTCTCTGGAGAACCCCAATGTAGCCATCATTTACCCAGTGAAGCTTTGTAGCAACAGGAGCAAGAGAGCAACGGAAGATTTTCTGTGTGGCCACTTACCGTAACTCCAAAATGCTGGTCACGTTTCGAGAGGGAAAGATGCGCCGGATGTAATTGAAATCTCCAACAAAGAGGCTCCCATCAGTTCCAACAGCCAGAGCTACTGGGGCCAGCAGCTTGTTGCCTTCAGCAAGGCCATTGCAGCTGGGACAGGAAATGCTTCGGCGGCGGCCATTGCCCATGATGCTGGTGATGATGGCAGGCTGCTGGGTCAGGAACTGGTTCTCCCCAGTGCCCTTGTGTAGGATTCCTGAGGGGTAGGAAATGGGGGTGGTTACTGCAGCCTTCCAGGGAGGATACATCTATTGGCTTACAGAGGGTGAGGGGCAGTGGTAGAGAGAAGAAAAACAGTAGGACTTTGACCTTTGGGGAACTCCCCTATTACCTCATGATGCTGGGAGAGCTGTAATGGGGCGCTGACCCCCAAGGCTAAGATCTTGTTTGTAGGGGTAACTGAAGAAGAATTGTGAGGTACACTAAGGCAGATGGTCAGGGAAAAACAGCCCAACATTCTTTGACATTTAAAAGGAGAAGGTAGAGAGGGTGCACGGATGGCTCAGTTGGTTGGTTAAGCATCTGACTCTTGGTTTTGGCTCAGGCCGTGATCTCAGGGTTGTGAGATTGAGCTCCATGTCGGGCTCCCCACTCAGTGTGGAGTCTGCTTGAGATTCTCTTTCTTTCCCTCTCCACCTGCTTTGAGCATGTTCTCTCTCTCAAATAAATAAATAAATTTTAAAGAAAAATAAAAGGAGAAGGTGGAAAAACCAATGAGTATGTTGGACATTCGATGAAAAATGCTGAGGGAAGAAGAGAGTCTACCACTTAAATGTCAAGGCTGCAGAGAAGGTTCTGGAGGAGAGACTGGGCTGTATTTGCGAAAGAAAATGTGCCCACATACCACTTTTAACATTGAGGACGTGATGTTTGTCCAGAGACCAGCCACCAAGGTTGGAAGGGTCCAGCTCAAATCCTTGAAGGAGGGCTGTCCTTTTCTCCCACAGAATTAGACTGGGACAGGTCTCGTATTCAAACCCAACAGAAACTGAAAGATAAAAGTCGGGGGGGGGCGCAGAGTGGAGAAGAGTTTCCTTGATTACTCTCGAGCTTTCCAGCTGGAATGAGAAACACATGTTCATGGTAATACAGATTCCTTTCCAGAAACTCACTCAAGGAGGTGGGTTGATTGCTTTTCTCCTTGTGATTCCACACAATATTAAATTCAGATTTCAAGCTGAATTCAGCCTTGAAACTTTACACAGTAGTACTCTGTGGGGATAGAAAGACTTTTCCAATGAACAGCTGGCTTTCAAAAATGACCCTAGTGACGTGGAAGGAGGAGAAGAATCATTTTAAAAATGAAATACAACTCTCCTTTAAAGATGGACAGGAGACTGTTTCTCTCAGCCTGCTGTTCATGGCACGCATTTATTATACTCAGTGTTATTTATTTTCACTCACAAGGAGGAAGGCCTATGGAAGCAGAGTGGCTCATTTATAAGGAGATTCTGGAGGCAACAGCTTGTGTAAGTTAAGGCTCTTTATATGATCACTCAGGATTCCAGAGAGTGCCAGACGAGGCAGGCATGGGGACAAAGCCTGCCAATTATGTGACAATTCCGTGGGGAACAGGATCCAGAGACTGTAAAAATCCTGCATTTGCCACATGGACAAATGGGAGAGGGAGGTAGGAGATGAAGGACTTCAGTTCTAACTCTGCTCTAGCTCACACTTCTCGTGGCTCTGTTTTCCCCATGTGTAACACAGAGCAAGTGAAGCCTCAATTTCTCAGAGAGATGTGGTAAGGATAAATGAAACAAAAATGCCAAGATGCCATACATTTTTAACTGCAGCCCATTGCTTTAGAAATATGAGGTGTTGTTATTATTTGTATTCATACTACATTACATTCTTAACTAGGTGTGCCACCTTTGAGGATTCCCACGGCTTCTTTTAAATCCTGAGGTATAGAAGCATCAATATGAATGGAAGATACATTTTATTAAAAAAACCCCAACAATAACCCACATATATTTCCTAACTTGTCTTCTGAAAATTCCAAGAAACAACAGCCAACTCAGTAGCAAAGAGAATTGCTAGTGCCTAGCTTGTGGCCTTGAAATATTATTTCTCATTAAAAGGAAATCAGGCAGGGCTTCTTGAAGAAATGGCTGGAGCAAGAAATGTGTAAGATGAGACTAGGCCACTTTATCATACAAGATAGCAAGGAAGAAATTAAAATCTACTAGGGTTATGTCAAAATAATCTGGGAGTCAGCCTGAAGAGTGTTCCACTGACCAAAAGTGGGATAATTTGACCATTAGTAGAGATAATAACTTCAATGGATTGAAATATATAAGATACATTTTATTCTATGAGTTCATAATGGTATTAGAAAATTAATTTGCCACCATTAGAGGATGTTAGAGGACCAACTTATTATACTGAAAATAGTAAATAAAGGGAAATAATTGGGCATTTGTCCCTTCTTTCTTATTTGAACTATACCTCAAATAACCAAGTTGTTAATGAGAAAATATCTCTATATAAAAGTATTCCCACTAATAAATGGAAAAGCAATGACAAAATTAAAATATGACTTTGCAATCCCTAATGACCTAATGGATCCAGGCAATGAGCAATCAATGGCCACTGAAATCAAAAAAGGATAAACAAGATGACATTAGGTGCCTCCTGATGGAAGATGACAGTACCACCTATCCAGCTGTCCTGCTTAAAACAAAATCAGAAAATAAGATACCTAGGAATAAATTTAACTAAAGAGGTGAAGGACCTATATGCTAAAAACTGTAAGACATTGATGGAAGAAATTGAAGAAGACACAAATAAATGGAAAGATATTCTGTGTTCATGGATTAGAATTATTACCATCACTAAAATGTTCACACTACCCAAAACAATCTATGGACTCACTGCAATCCCTAACAAAATTCTAATGGCACAGCATAGAAACACAAAAATGAACAGTCTTAAAATGTGTATGAAACTGCAAAAGACCCCAAGTAGCCAAAGCGATCTTAAGAAAGAACAAAGCTAGAGGCATTACACTCCCTGATTTCAAACTATATTACAAAGCTATAGTAATCAAAACAGTATGGGATGGGCATAAAAACAGACATACAGATCAGTAGAACAAAATAGACAGCCCAGAAATAAACCCATACATATATGGTCAATAATTTATAACAAAGGAGCCAAGAATATACCATGGGGAAAAGATAGTCCCCTTAATAAATGGTGTTGGGAAAACTGGACAGTCACATGAAAAAGAATGAACCTGGACCACTATCTAACATCATACACAAAAATTAACGCAAAATGGATTAAAGACTTGAATGTAAGACCTGAAACCATAAAAGTCCTAGAAGAAAACATAGTTGGTAACCCCCTTGATATTGGTCTTAGCAATAATTTTTTGATTTGACACCGAAAGCACAGGCAACAAAAACAAAAACAAATAAGTGGGACTGTATCAAACTAAAAATCTTCTGTGCAACAAAGGAAATCATCAACAAAATGAAAAGGCAACCTACTGAATGGAAAAAAATAGTTTCAAATCCTATATCTGATAAGGGGTTAATATCTAAAACATATAAAGAACCCGTACAACTTGGTAGCAAAAAGGCAAACAATCCAATTAAAAAATGGGCAGAGGATCTGAATAGACATTTTTCCAAAGAAGACATACAGAAGGCCAATAGGTTCATGAAAAGATACCCAACATCACTCATCATCAGGAAAATGCAAATCAAAAATGAGACACCACCTCATACCTATTAGAATGGCTACTATCAAAAGAAATTATAAGTATTGGAAGAGATGTGGAGTAAAGGGAAGCCTCATGCACTTTTGGTGGGAATGTAAATTGATGCAGCCACTATGGAACACAGTATGGAGGTTCCTCAAAAAAAATTACAAATAGAATTACCATATGACCCAAAAATTCTACTTTAGTTATCCATCCAAAGAAAATGAAAACGCACACTCGAAAAGGTACCCGCACCCATGTTCATTGCAGCATTATTTACAATAACCAAGATATGGAAACAACCTAAGTGCCCATTAACGGCTGAATGGATAAAGAAGATGTTGTGTGTGTGTGTGTATAATATTATTCAGCCATAAAAAATTAAATTTGCCATTTGTGACAACATGGATGGATCTTGAAGGCATTATGTTAAGTATGTAAGTTAGAGAAAGACAAATACTGTATGATTTCACTTCTATGTAGAATCTTTAAAAAAATAAAACAAAGCTCATGGATACAGAGACAGATTGGTTTGTTGTCAGAGGCAGGGGGTGGGAGGTGAATGAAGTGGGTGAAGGGAGTCAGAGGTAAAAACTTCCAGTTATAAAATAAACAAGTCTTGGGGAAACAATGTATGGCATAGTGACTACAGTTAATGATACTGTATGGCATATTGTAAATTGCTAAGAGAGTAGATCTTAAGAGTTCTCAGCACAAGAAAAAAATATTTGTAACTATGTGTGTGATGAATGTTAATTAGATGTGTTATGATCACTGCACAACACATATACATATGTAATCCTGTTGTATACTGAAACTAATATAATGTTGCCTGTCAATTATACCTCAATAAAAAAATAAAGTTGATATAGATTAAAAAATCAAACCTGAACCTTAGAAAGCCTCAAGATTCCACTCTCAGTTTACAAGAGCTATAGAACAAAGCAATATGTTAAATAGCCACAGGGATGCAATCAGAAAACAAACTAGACTATAGGAAATTCTACAAACAAACAATGCAGTTGGTACAAAATAAAATATAGAACTTAAAAAAAAGGAGCTGGAGATGGAAGGGAAAAGTATAAATTAAAAAAATTTAAGAGAAATCAAAATCCCAAAAGGTGGGTCTTATTTGGATTCTGATTCAAACAAAGCACTAATATTTTATGATATTCATAAGACATTTGAAATATTGAATAATGGGCTATTTGAAGATATTAAGAAATAATCATTTTAAAAATTGTGATAACTGTCGGCATGTTTTTGAAGTGTTTCTTTAGAGATATATTGTGAAATATTATGGATAAAATGATGTGATATCTGAGACTTGCTTCAGAAAAATATCAGGAGCAGGGAGGTGGATGAAAGAATGGAAAAACCAGTATTCACCATGACTTGATAATGCCAGAAGCTAGATGCATGGGGGTGCATTATAATATTCAAACTACTTTTTGATGTTGGATATTATTTTGATATTGGTAAAGACTGGTATAATATTTGATTAGCCACTTTATATTAAGTGCACTAGTTACTTCAGTAACTTCTTGCTATCTTTATTAGGTTAATAACTCCACTTGCTGATGAAGCAGACTACTAGGGCCATATCCTGAGCATGTGTAACCTGCTAAGTACGTGGATTTAGGCAACTCATTTACTTTCTCCATCCTGTCCCATCTGCACAATGGGGGATATGAGAATGCTCCTTGATAAGGTTATTGAGAGGTTACCCAAGATAAAGGATTTAGCACAGTGCTCTGCACAAAGGGAGTGTCTGATAAATACTGGCTACAAATTACAGTGAAAATTTCTAGGTTTGCTGGTTTCTTATTTTGGTAACTTACTCTAGTTCTTAGAAATTGCAAGCCTAGTGGTGAAGAAAATACAGGATTCTGGATTTTAATTAATCCCACACAGCTTTCTACAAATAGGAAAACATACTGGGTAGGTTGACACTCATCCACAGCTCACAATTCTTCAAAGACTGATAAACCAACAGACCCTTCTCTTACGGTAGTCTTTCATCAGTGGGCAATCGTGTGATTCCCTCAAAGGCACAGCCCGAAACACGGCATGTGGCTTTCACATCCCCTCCAGCTCTGTTTTCTGATTCTCCTGGTGCATTCTGTGCCATTTGCAAGTGCTCTCTGGGAACGTGATCTAGCCCCTGCTCCACCTCTTTCCCCTATCTCGAACGTTCTCCTTGTCCGTACATTCCAGCCACCCTGGCCTTCTCTTTGTCCTTCAAACACACCTTGTTCTTCTTGCTTTTTCTGTCAGAAAAAGAATGCTCTGTTCCTGATTTTCACATGGCTCCTACTTGTCATTCAAGCCCCTGCTGAAGTGTCACCTGCCGAGGAGCCTTCCCTGAATGCCCACCCGCCGTTGCTCTTCCTTCCCAGTAAATATCACTTATTTTTACTTTCATATTAGCATTTATCACTGCTTGATATTTTCTTGTCCAGTCTGTGTTTACTATGTTGATCCCCCACTAATACAGAAGGTCCATGAAATAGGACTCTTGTTTTCCTTACTGACCACTGCATTCCTCTCTACTAGGATAGTGCCAGTAGAACTCATAGTAGGAACTCGATATTGATTGAATTAATGCATGACTAAATCCAAGAGTCAATAGGAGTTGAAACTGAAACATACCAACAGCATCAGAGAGTCCATATACCCTTTGGCCATATGCATCTGTCTTATCCCAGATGAAGGTGTAGGCTAGGTTGGGAGAGGCCTGGAATGACTTCTGGAAGAGGTGCCCCTCTACAGCTACCATCAGGTGAACCTTTATAAGGTTCAGAGGCACCGTGGACTGGGTCATGGTGATCTTCAACAGTGACTTATAGCCCGCGGTCCTGGAGCTCAGGTAGCGAAGCTTCACACTGGAACCAGGGAGCTCAATTTCTTCATGAAGAACCTGGAGAGGAGACACATGGTAGACATACTGCAACCAATGAACTCTGGGCAAGTGGGCTGCTTGCAAACCTGAGGTTGCCGGTCTGTTACCCCTCTCCCCAAAGCATCATGCCTTATGTGGGGTGCAAGAAACACTTCCCACGACTGAGAGAGAGAGAGAGAGAGAAACAAAAACAAAAACAACAAAACTTTATCCTATACCATGGAGTGAAGGGGCTGAGGTTATGATTTTTGGATTAATAATTATTTCTGGTCACTGTGGTGTTTCTTTTTAAAAACCACACTGTTGGCAAAAGATGTAAATAAGAACAGCAGGCTTTATTGCTAGCTGCATGTAAGGAGGCCACAAGAGGCTGTAATTATATGAACCTGCAACTTCCAGTGACAATTGGTATAAAGCAACAGGGAGGCAATAATGTAATATGCCCTCTGTCCTAACACTGATGTAGATCATTAAAGTGCCTCTTACCATGTATCTCTGTGACTAACAGGAATAAAAAGCAATTTGCAGGTGGGTTGCACATATGTATGTTGTTTTTATTTTATTAAAAGCTCCAATGACTGCCAAAGCCTTGAACAACTATCTGAAAACATCTGGAATGTCCAGGAGAGATTCAGTTTTCTCTCCAGCGACCGTACATTCTATTGTGGTTCCTACTTTTTGTCCCTCCCCCTTCATATTAGTTTCTGGCCCACCCAGAGAGTGAGATTTGCTGAGGGGAAGCTGGCCAGCCAGTCAGGGTGAGGGCGGTATGGAAAAGTCCTACCCCAGTACCCCCCATTCTTACCTGGGTCTCAGGCACGATGGGATTCTGCCCTGGGGCTGCACTGAAGAAGGTGGACAGTGGGGAGGAGATGATGATAGGATCTGGTCGGACAAAGCCACTGAGGTCACAGCTGGGGATGGAGTTCTCCTCAGTCTTCATCACCAAGGTGTCCATGGCATAAAAGCTATTCCATGGCAACCACACAGTGCGCTCCTGGCTCATGAATGGGGCTCGCTCAAAGTGCAGGGTCAAGGAGGCACCCCCGTTGGCGATCAGGTCAAACCTGGAGACGGGGTAAGTGGGCTCACTGAGAGGGATGAACTTACCGTTAGACAAGGCAGGGGCTCTGAACTCTGCCCCTGAGGGCAGTGGGAGGGACGGAGCACCTAAGAGAAAAACGTGGGCTTTGGAAGCAGATGGGCTGAGTTAGAACCCAATCTCTATCACTTAGTAGTTGTGCAGCTGTGGGCAAGTTACTAACCCTCTCTTGAGTCTGTTTCTTCATCTGTGAATTGGGAATAATTATACCAACTTCCCAGTGCGGCTGAGAGAATGACATGCAAGGAGTGCAGAGCAGGGGTCTGCAAACTAGGCTCCTCCAGCTAAATCCAACCCGCCACCTGTTTTGGCAAACAAAACTTTTATTGGAGTACGGCCACGCTGATTTGTTTACTTATCCTCTCCAGCTGATTTCATGCTACAAAGGCAGAGCTGAGTAGTTGTAATAGAAACTATATGGCATGCAAAGCCTAAAATATTTACTATCTGGCCCTTTACAGAAAACGTTCCCCTGCCCCTGCTGGAGAGCACTTAGCATTGTGCTGGGCTAACAGAAGTGTTCAATAAATACAGTTATAATGCTCAATGCTAAGTCATGGGAGGGCTTCATTAAAGCTTTCTTCTCATCTACCTGGACTGTTACGAGATATGTATTTGGTTTCACAGAGCCTTACTACCTTTTGAGATAAAACTGACATATAATGTTAGTTTCAGGTATAGTACAATGTAATGAATTGATATTTGCCTATATTACAAAATAATGGCCACAAAAAGTCTAGTTAACATCTATCTATGCATAGTTGCAATTTTTTTTGTTATGCAAACCTTTAAGATTTATTCTCTTGGTAACTTTCAATATGCAATACGGTGTTATTAACCATAGTCCCCATGCTGAATATTACATCCCCAGGATTTGTTTATTTTCTACTGGAAGTTTATACCTTTTGAACCCTTCATCCATCTTGCCCCATTTCTGATATTTCTGATAACTGTTCTTAAACCTTATTCCTGTTTGCTCCTCAAGAGCTGGACAAAGGTATTACTAGCAAAGTAAAACAAAGGTAGTTCTTTCCCAATTAACAGAAAAGAAGGAGGTTAACTGAGAGAAGTCTCCCAGTTTTAAGTTTTATTCCTCCACCAGGATCTCAATGCTTCAAGGATGGTGGTGCTTTCTTGCTCACTTCAGAATTCCCAGCAATTAATAGAGTTCCTGGATCACAGTAAAAACTCAGTGAAAATATACAGACCCACTGGCTTCACCCAATTTGGGTAATACTTTTGGTGGGTTTTTGTTTGTTTGTTTGTTTACTTTTGGTTGTTTACTTCTGTTCTTGTTTGTTTACTTTTGGTGTTTTTTAACAGACATAAAATGCATGAGTGAGGAGCACATGAATACTAAGGTAAATAACAGAGCATGCACTGTACAGCAGTTTATTACATTAACTTGTTTGTAGACTTATTTTTGGGCACGCATCCTGCTGGAGATGGTTTTGTACAGGACACAGAAGAGAGTCAAATGTCTTGATATGATAGAATCAAATCATCAATGTCTGTGGCATGCACTACTATACAACAGATTGTGTGATTCCTCGGAGCATTCACAAATACATCCTGTTACTTCCAGGGCTTTGCAACCTGAACAGGCTGAAGAATCACCAATCCTGGAGGTTGGATAGATGATATGGGAAGTGGGTTTGGGCTGTAATTAGTCAGGAAGCAGCTGAGAGGGATGGGACAGCATAAGGTAGGGATAGGCAGCAGGCTAAGGACTTGGAAATGTCCTCTGTGTTGTCATAGGACTTTGCAGGGCTAGAACACTGGCTTCTAAGAATGAACAAGGGCTGGGATAGTTCTGCATACTACACATTTACAGTCCTAGTGCTTTAAAATAATTAGATTTGGCTGCAGAAGTGAATGAGTAAGGGGGCACCTGGGTGGTATAGTCGGTTAAGCAACCGACTCTTGGTTTCGGCTCAGGTCGTGATCTCAGGGTCCTGGGATGGAGCCCCATGTCGGGCTCCACACTCAGTAGGAAGTCTTCTTGGGATACTTTCTCCCCTTTCCCTCTGCCCCTCTCCCCCTGACTCTCTCTCCCCATCTAAAATAAATAAATAAATAAATAAATAAATAAATAAATAAATAAATAAATAAATAAATCTTTAAAAAAGAGAAATGAATGAGGGAGATATCAGAAACTCTGTCAATACTGAGGTTTTGATGGAAATCATCAGATGTCTTCTTGGGGTTTCAATGGTGGGAATATGAGAATAGGGTTATTGTGGGCTGGTCAATTTTGAAACTACCTGCAAGGCTACCGAGGACATGAAAGAGTAAGGCCAGACTCTTCACCAGAGAAAGGCAAGGCCGTAGTTCTTACCCACATGCTACGTCCACGATTTTCCAGACTCCAGTTTTATAGAAAAAAGTGTTGCATCCGATTTACAGTAACTGTCTTCATTTTCATTTGGAATAGAAGGCAATAGTTTGTGGGTTTTTTTTAGCCCAGGGTGGGTGAGTGATTTCCCCATTCCATAGATTCCTTTTCTTCTCCTTCTTCTTCTTTAAATTTCAACCCCATGCCCAGTGGATTAAGGAAATAACATAGCTTTCATCTTGGTGGGGGCTGCATGGGTGCATGTTTCCAATCAGAAGATAATAGGAGAAGGTTGCGTTCTTCACACAGCAGGGTGACAGCTAAATGTATTTAATTAGACTTCTCTGATTACACCCCACCCCCTCAAAACAGGCATGAAAACAACACAGCTCCTAAAGCCACAGATGAAAGCAGAAGGGGTTCACCACAGGACACTATGTCGTGTGGATCCTTGTCACCTTGCACTGCCTTTGATTTAAAATAGGAGTGAGTTTCCAAGAGCCACTTCGCCTTTTTCTTTCTAGAATCTGTCCTCCTCCAGCTCCAACCCCAACACATGGACACACACAGAAAAGCACTTGCCTGACATGGAAAAAAAAGGAGAATGATGGTTATTGGCAGCCCTAGATAGGCTGGCCCTTCTATTTGTTTTTCATTTTGGATACCATATCATAAAGCAACAAGTACATTTGGGGGGATCCTCACTGGGGCTCTGACCTGGTGGGCATCGCAGTCCACAAGGGGAAGTCATGTGGTTCCAAGCCAATAGCAACATCTGTCTCTTAGCCTGCACCCTCTGCCCTGAGTAGGTAGAGCTCACAAAGATACTTACGTGCCATCTTGGCGGGTAATGGTGTAGCCGTATTTTGGGTACTTGACAAAAGACACGTTCACTCCAACCAGAGGAGTCCCATCTGTAGTTACTACTTGGCCTCGTATGAGAGAAACCAAGCTGAGAGAAAAAGAAACACAAATCTTGAGCCACACAGAGGAGAATAAGGAGACCCAGGGCCGTGTCAAGTTCTCCTTCCATATTGTCGCTGTCCCCATCCATCCTCCTTTGGTCACTAAGGTAAGAAGACTTTCAACATTTATTTCTGGATTCACATGATCACACCTCATGGGGAAGTGTTAACGCTTGCTTTCCTTGAGGAGCAGAACTGGTGACGTGTCGAAGTGAAATCCACGGACAGCCTCCCCACTCAGATGGGCAATGGGGTCTCCTGTGCACATTCCCTCTAGCCTTGGCCTTGCTCCATTTCTTGACATCATCTGGCTTTTTTTTTGGCCTGAGCTTCAGGCTGCCCCTCATCACTCATGCTTGTGCCTTAGTCTGGCACAGAGAGTATTATATTCAGGTGAGAGCTTCCCCATCTGGCTACTCATTTCCTTTTTTGGCTTTGAAGAAAGGCAACGCTACTCTTCTCCTCCAGGCTGGAATGTCAGAGGGAATGGAGGGAAGCACACAGAGGTTTTTTTTTAATGAGGCTGGGACATCTACATACATTGTTTTTTGCTGCCCTCTAAGAGCAACATTTCTCTCAATCCATGAGAACCTGAGGAAAAGAGAATATGGGAGATACATTTTTCTGGATTCTATCTTGGGTTCTGGATTCCAGGTAACTCTATTTTCCTTGTATCAAATTCCTGCTATTTGATGGGGCAGAGGTGGGGGTGGCTGAAATCCCACTCAACTTTTTTCCACTGTCGGCGAAAGCTCTCCTCTCTCCAGATCACAGTAACTAGAACTTTCTCGAGGATGCCAGTAACCAACGAGCAACTTTTGCAAAATCCCATAAAGCAAGAGAGACGCCACAACAGTCCTCTCAAAAACCACAGAGGGAGAAGGCCTCCTCTTACCTAAATTTTCTGATTTCACAGAGAAATGGGTTAATGAGAACTTCCATTTTTGCACTTAGCCCCCAGCCCACCAGGCAGGTCTGCAGCTGTATTGTGAGCCTTCAAGCCACTGGGCATTTGCTGAAGGCAGAGAGGTTCTCAGGTTTCCAGATTCCTGGACATAGTCCCAATTTCTGGATGAGGTAATCAAGCTGACCTGTTCTTTGCCACTATCTTGTCTAAGTCTGCTCGATTTTTGGAATGCACTTACTTCTGCATTTCAGGTGACCCCAAAACTGGAGGGATGCTTTCTCCAGGCACCTCTCTTTTTATTAGCAATACCCCCAACTGTTCAACTCCAACCCTTTGATGATCTCAGGAGGGTTTAGACTGTTCCACCGACAGCTCTAATTGTCTGTTACTGGCTGCCTAACAAATGCATCCCATTTTTAGCTGGTTCCAACTACAATGCTAGAGTCTTTTGAAAGTGGAAAACTAAATTATGAAAATAATTCTTTTGTTCAATTCCATTTCCTTATCTTAGCGCAGACTAAGATTTCTTTCATGCCTTCCGAGACCCTATTTTAAAATCGATGTGCGTTGATGACCTCAAGGTACAAAGCGTTTGTGATGAGAAAACAAAATTGGGAGTATGTCCTGCAGTGGGGTTTTCCCCCCTCTTTTTTTGTACCACTGCTACTGCTTTTAAGTCATTCCTATAGCATAAGACTTTCCAGAGCATCACAGAAATAAAAGGGGCCTGGTTGCCTAGGCTTCCTACCCTCTATTTTCCTAATTCTTCATTGTTGCTGGCTTCATATTGTTTCTAGGCAGACAATTCACAGAAAAGACTCAGCTAAGACATGCTATCAGTTCATTTCTATTTATGATTATTGATGTGTAACAATTATCACATTATCTCGATAGTGAGATCTGCTCTATAAATTATAGTGGTGGAGTCAAGGCATTTTAGTGATTTTTGTATGCCATTATCTTGGGGAAATGCCTTCTTAGAAGTCTTGAATTAACTTCTTTTTTACTCCTAGCTTTCTCCTTCATTTTTCTGTCAGAGGATAATGCACTAAAATTCACATGCTTGGTGAACTTCAACCTATGTCTTGGAGTAATATTTTGTATTTCTGAATTATGTATCTATGCCGACATGGAGCGTGGGCTCATGTGAGTGGTGCTATCTACTGCGACTTTCAAAGCTCCAGAGAAGATTTCTCTGAAGCAAGTTTCTTTCGCCCAGATCTCTAGGGCTGGTCTAGCCCACCAAATATTCTGGAGTCCCTGCTTTCTCTCCTGCATCTTGGCTGTAGCTCAAGGTGCCTTCTGGAAGTGATAACTTTGATGAGGAAGAGAAGACTGAATTTTAAGGGACAAAAAGGAGAGTATCAGGAAATTACTGGATTTAGGGTGGAAAAGATGAAATGTTAACAGGAAGCTGAACAGAGCAGGGGCCTTCAAAGATGCATTTACTGTACAAGCAAACTGCATGCAAACCCTACTGAAATGCTTCCAGCCTGGTGCAAGGGCCATTCGTGACTCGTTGGCAACAGGAATTATGTTCATAATTAAAGGGAAACATATCTATAGAATCCCTGCCTCAGAACTAGGATTTAACAAGCAAATACTTTTGTGGCCAAAGATTTGTGGTTTCTTTTGAGGGGTTCTTGTATTAAAGTAATAATATAACTGTGCGAGTATATTCTATAATATTATTCTAATTTTATCAATCAAGAACATGAAGTTTATGAGGTTAAATAACTTGCCTAATGTGGCACAGGCTAGGGGGTGTCAGGGCTGAAACAGAAGAGGGCCGAGACTATTTTTTCTTTTCTGTTTTATTTTTAGGAAAGCAAGACCCGGCGAGAGGCTAATGTTGCTGGCCTGAAGTGACCATGTTAGGAGCCCTCATATTCAAATTGCTGCCGGGAATTGGGGCTGCACAGCTTCCCAGAGAGTTCCTAGGGGCTGTGGAAGTAATCAGCTGTACCATTACCTCCCACCTCCTCATCCTACCTTTGCCAGACTCTCCCAAGGGGGAGGAGCAGAGTCTGAGTCGTGGTCTGATGCTGTTTCTTCCCCAAAGCCTACCACTTAAGTTCAAGGTTCCTAGAGGTTTCATGAGAGAGAACCCAGCCAGCAGCTCTTATCTCCGCACAGGAAGGAGCACTGAGATGAGACAGGCGACCCCAATAAGACCACACCTGCCATCCTCACATCTGCAGACACCATCAACATCTGGACCCAGACCCACCAAGAGAGAGATCTGTGATAGGCAGGAGGGCCATAAGGAGACCCCTGCCTCTCTGTCCTTCCTGTCACCCCCAGAATCAGAAACAGTGTTTAGGAGGGAGAAGGGGATGGCACGCCTCAAAGCTAACTCTCCCCTTGCTCTCCTCTCCAGGGGTACAGTTCTAACTTGTCCTGGGAGGAAGGGAGGGGCCAAGCTGACTATAAAATAAACCCAGAATTTGCCCCAGAATTGCTTCAGATTAGCTACTGAGAGCAAAAGTAAACTCAAGAGAAACCCCATCATTTTGGAAAGAGAGATAAAATGCTCCAGCACGACATCTTGCCCAAAACAGGCTAACAGCAGGTGCAATTGATGGGGTTGCAGAGAGGATCATAGATGGTCTACATAAAGTCTCTGGCTCATCAGTGGTGCTCAATACATTCTAATTAATGTTATTCAGTTAATAACTGCTTTCAAAAATACTCTATTGAATGAAATATTTCAGTGATGATCAGACAAAAGGCACTATCAGAGGTATTTTATAAAGAGAGAGAAAATAACAACAACAATATCATAAAATAATAGATTATAAAAATGATCTGAAAACCAGACCATCCACAGATGTCTCCAGCAGCTTCTGGGTTGAAGGTGGCCAAATCCCACAGAGAGGAAAGGGCCCTCTGTGAACCAGAGAGAGGAGCTGCCCTTATGGGGTAGTTTCTAGGCCAACTAGGCCCACAGAGAAACCAGGAGCACTTCCTCCTGCTCTACCAGGAAGGAACCCAGCCACCTCGGCAGCCTGTATGGACAGAAGAGTGCCCACCTGCTATTGAAGGGGTTGTCTCCAGGGATGATGTGGGTGCTGTCTTTGCCTGCCAAGAGCTTGATGCGGTCGTAGAAGGATTTCACTGCAGGCGAGTCTGTCTGGCCCTGCTGAATGATGTCCAGGGGGTCCCGGGACCCTCGGCAGAGCAGGCTATTCTGACAGGCTGACTGCAGGCAGCAGTCAGGGTCCAGGCAATCCACCAGGCCATCTGGAAGGGCAGAGGCAGAGCCAGGGTCAGGGCATTTCATGGCACAAAGCTGCTGAGAGATGCTCGCACCTTGGTCAGGAAGAGTGTCAGCCCTTCACAAGGGCTTGAAATGGCAGGTCTCACACAATGGGTCTAGTTTAATTCCAGCACATATGCATTGAAAAGAAAAGACCGAGAGGAAATAATCGAAAATGCGGACAAATGATTATCCCAAGGTTGTAGATAAGTGTGTGTCGCTCCTCTTTCTTTATTAGACTTTCCTAGGATTTCTACTTTTTCGGTTATGAGCAAGTATTATTTGAGTGGTTGGAAACAAAAACGAACATTTTGCTCTGAACAGCATAGCAAAAAAATTATCCATAGCTGGTTTTCGGGGCCTGTGCTAATGGGCGCATCAATAATCAAAATGTGTGGGATCCCTTTAGTCTTGCTTGAATGGAGAAAAATGTTCCATCCCCACTCCCTCTCAGACTGCTGACCAGTTTGGCAATTGGGTGGGGTGAGTTCTACATTTTCCAGGAAATGTGGAGAAGTGGCTTTAGTTGGAGCGCCCAGAAATTAAACTATCAGTTCACCCAATTACTTCTGGTGCTACCTTGCTACACACCTGTAGCACTCTGAACATCCTGATTTACTTGCCTAGATCCCTGCCCCGCCATCCCTTTCCTGGGCTGATTCCTGTCATTCATCTACCATACAACAAATATTTGAGGGCCATCCATGTTCTGGAAATGAAACATGGAACAAAGGATGAAGAATGATGGTGTTTGTTCTTAAGGAGCTGATAGTACAGTGGGGGGAAACAGATATGACTCATCCTCTAAGACCCAGACTAAGTATGTCCTCCTCTTCTAGGAAGGCTTCCTGGTGATGCCTCTGGTTAGGTTAGGGCAGCCCTCCTCTGTGTATCCCTGAATCAGAGTTTCTCAGAGACTGGTTCTGCATCAAAATCCCATGGGGAGAATCAAGGGTCTACCCCAGAGCTTCCCAGGGAGAGCATCCAGAAGCAGGTCCTGGCACCTGCCTTTTATACATGCTTCTCAGGTGATTTTAATGCACAATAAGTTTTAGAAACCCTTGTGAATGCCAAATTCCTTGTGCTAGAATTATTTCTGTGTGCTTGCCTTCCTGTCTGGAAAACGAGCTCTTTGAAGAGAAAAACAGAATCTTATTCATTTCTATATTCACATCTTACTCAACGCCAGCCTCAGAATTGGCTACTCAACAAAGGTTTGTTGAATGAATACATGAATGTTTTCCCTTCTTCGCATGTGTGTTAGGGATGAGCATGGGAATGTTTCGGGCAGTCTTTGCTCCTTGGAATTCCCTAATAGAATGGATTAGTTGGCCAATCCTTATTCACTCTGCTGGGAATTGACTGAACACACAGTAGAGAGAAAGCCTTGGAGAATAACTTGCTTGCACCTCCCAGATTTGATGGCAAGGTACTTTGGGGCCATAATTAACATCATAGAAACATGTACTCAAACCCTGGGCTGTGACTTGACAAACACATGTACTGGAACACTGAATCAGAGGCCTGCCTGCGTGCTTTAAATTTACTACAATGTAATTTTTTGGCATTACTCTTTCTGTTTGGTTCTGCTAATGAAATTGAAATATGTAATTTCACCAAAGTTCCACTGTAATTTAGCAATTAATGTACAATTATTTTAATGCATTACTTTCTTTTTAGCAAACAAACAAATTAGGAGGTTGTGTGTTTTGCTTGGCTTTAAATTACTAAAACTAGCCTCTCATTTTCCACATGGGCAAATGTTGCTTCTGTGCCTTGTAACACATTTAGATTTACAGAATTTCCTAGAAATGAAGACACAGGAGGGTGAGCAGGCACACACACTTTAAATTTAGAGACTTTCGAAGTCAGGGCTCTAAACACCTCTGCCTGATGTGCTGGCTGAATCGGGTACTCTCCAGAGGTTCACAAATCTCAGACCCAAGAAAGAGGGCCAGAGAATTGTATCTCAGCAGCAGGATGATGCTGAGGCATGGTCTCAGATCTATGTTCAGATTGTATAGTGGATCCCAGAGCCCTTGGCAGAATAAGAAAAAGACAAGAAAAAAAAAAAACCCTGCATAGCACTCTGCCTTTAACATCACCTTCTGCGGACTGCCTGCACCAGACAGAAGGAATCTACCGTGGAATGCCTGCTTTGGATTTAAAATTATCCCGCTGAGATTTGTTGGCAGGGCTCCCTTCAGCAGATGCAGGAACTTCTTAGGTGAGAAGAAACACATTGCTATTAGCACTATAGATTTCTTTAAGGCCGCTGGTCTCTTCCCATTAGAAGTTCCATCTGTCTCTGGTGGCCTTTCCCTCCTGAAGCTGGGAACATCTCCTACCCCTCATCCGATTTACCACCCCCTCCATATAACCAGCTTGAGAACCTCATCGGGCTCAAATAGTAACGCAGGACAGTTTTCCTATTAAGCACTCAACACTTTCCTCCCCAACCACTGCTCATTTGCTACTCGTTCTGGGCTTGTGACTTCTTCAAAAGTGTGGACCTCAAATTTCCCCACTGTTTTGTCGATTCTAGGGCTTTTTTTTTTTAAGGGCCTGTCTGGCAGGAGATGTCCTATAAACACATCAGCAATAGCAGATGGCAAATGCTAAAAAAAGAAAAGAAGGATAGAAATGATTTCCTCGCACATATTTACATTTACCTGCTCCGGAGATGGCGCATTTGGGGTTCTATCGGTTATTAAGTGTGAGCGTACGTTATGCTTGTAATGACCTCATCATGTTGCGTGATTATGGGCTGCTGGTGCTGCACGCTTCCCGACGACACCGTGAACTTTAAATTGGCACTCCAATCTCCCAGTGGCCTGTCAGTCATGAGAGCCGCATCTTTATGCCAGCAAGCCCCTTGCGTGGAGTCTGACATGGCAATCTTCAGTAAATTACCCTGTCACTGACAATCTTGCAGTTATCTCGCAAACAATCAAGCAGGCAATCAAACTGTTCTGAATTGCTAGTTCAGGACCCGAGAGGCTTCAGGCGTCTCTATTCAACAGGGGCACGGGAGCGGCACAACCCTCCCATGACACTGGATGGTTTCTTTCTTTATTTATCCACCTACTTGTTTGTCTGGGGGGCTTTTTCCCAGGGAGGGTGGAGAGGGAGGTGTGCAGAGTCCTCGAAAACGACCCAATTCTGATTCAGCGTTTGGGGAAAGTGACCCAGGCCCTCCTGACTGGGCCCCGTAGCAGTGTGGCTTGTTGGCTTCGCGTGCCCTCATGTACTTCACTCCATGAGATGCGGCCACAGAGAATTATCTAGGCGCTGTCAGAAGGCAGGCTAAACCACAGCTCTGGCTGCAAGCCACACACACGCGTATGTCAAACGCTAATTGTAGTGGCCATTTCAGAGAAATATGGATGTGGAGAAACTTTCTGGGAAGAGTATGTGAGGTATTCTTTTTATCGCTTTTGATAAAGAAAATCGGAGAAAATCTTCCCTAACAGGTCTAGCAACACGGGGCAGAAATCAGGGTGATGCTAAATGGAATCCTTTGAATTAGAGTTTCTAAGGTAAAATTTTAGCCAAAAAGCCTACACAGTGTCCGAGGGAAGAGCCTGGCCTCTAGAATCAGAGAGATTTGGGTTTAAGGCTCATGTCCTCTGGTCCCTGGCTGTGTAAGCTTAGAAAGATAACCAACCTTGCTGAACCTCAACTTCTTTGCTTTCAAAACTGAGTTATAATAGTGCATATATCATAGGGTTCTGTGATGGGGAACAAATGAATTGATGTCAGTCTGCCATAGTATGTGTTCAGTGAACCGTAGGTATTACTGTAACCAGAAACTCTGCGAAGTTTTCAGCTTTTTCGGTTTATAAAAACTGGACACAGATATCAGTAAAATTAATATCCCCTATTGGAGTCATTCACTGCTCTGTGCTATGGGTAGGTTGAATCTTGGCAAGAATGTGACTTTCCACATAGTGATAAGTTAATTGGTAGTAATAATAAATACTACAGTTTGAACAAGATTTAGACATACCCTTGATTTCAATCCTCACGGCAACCCCGCAGAGCAGAATATATAACCCTTAAGCTGCACGCCCCTGATCAGGGTGTCTGGGTTTGAATTTCGGATCAGGTGCTGCCCATATGCTGACCCTGGACAATTAACTGCTCTGCATCTCAGTTCCCTCATGTACAAAATGAAGATGATGATGATGTTAGAAAGTGCTGTTTGGAGGATTAAAGCAGTTATTACACATACAGCACTAGGCACAGTGCCCCGTACAGTGAACACTCAGTTAACTATGTGCTGTGCCCATTATCATGCCTTCACCCACCCTATAGAGTTGGAAACTGAGGCTCAGAGAAGCTAAGTAAGTTATCCAAGTGGCTAAGCAGCAGCTCTGGATAAAAAGTAGGAAAAGGCAACCAGTGAGATCCTTACCCTCTGTCTTCTTCATTATCAGAAGGAGGAGATATTTCTTTCCCGAAGGGAGTCTGAAAACAGGGCAGTGGACACCCATCAACTGGGGAAATATGGTTGGCCGCGAGATTTAATTACTTCTGCAGGCCTGCCTACATTTACAGCTGGGAAAAAATCAGGCTGGTTGAAACAAGTTTCTAGAAAGGAATCAACAGGAGAAACAAGATGCCTGGGAATTCATTCCCTGCAATACAGGCTGCTGAGGACCACACTATTTACCTGTGGGATTCAAACCCCCATTCAGCTGTTTACCACTGGCACAAGGTGGCACTTGCCTTCTGGGCTGGCTACAAGTTTGTGCCATTGGTTTCCAGCCCCGGCCTAGCTCACGCTGTTGGATTTTTCAAGGAGCTCCTAAAGTGGCAAAAGGTATAACCTCAAAGCCTTCACTGAACACATACGAGTGAAGCTATGCTCAGTGGGGAGGAGGCCACGGGTCAGTGGAGGGGCTGCAGAGAGCCACAGTAGATGCCGGGTATCTCAGAGTTGGCTGAGACATGCACATCTTTTCTGTTCAGGAAAGGCTGCGTGAGTCGACACATCGCTCTTACGGAGAAGGGAGGTCTGTAGGAATGAGAGGGTGTTTATTTCATTCATTTCATTTATTTTCCTCTTTGATCTTTGTAAACTGGGCAGCTTATGGAGAATCGGATGGAAGCATTTTGTTCAATTTTCATGCCTTTTATTCCCTATAGCTTGGTATGCAAGTGTTTCCCTTTATAACCTGCCTGAACTCTCCAGCTTTCTTGGGTATTAAAGGCTTCAGGAAAACATCTAAATTTACTTTTCTTAGTTTCATTTTGTGACAGGGTGGCACAAATCGACTCCAACAATTCACTTTAGGTGCCACGGATAGCTCTGCTAGCGTCTGCACATAGGACCTGACTGGGAAACTGGTCAGCAGCTCAGATTTTAAAAATGAGCTCTACTCTTTACAGATCATGGTCTGATGAAAGGAATCTCCAACCACCAAATCTACCTTCCCTAATCATCCAGCCAAGAGGATGGTTAAAACTAGGAAGAGTACATATGGTTCCATTTATAGGATGTTCAAGAACAGGCAAAGTTAATCAATTATGGTAAAAAGTTAGAAATTGTAGTTACCTTAACAGGGAGCTACTGGCTGGGAAAGAATGGGGAGGTATTGGCTGGGAACTTTCTGGGTGCTGGGAATGCTCTAGATCTTCATCTTATTCACCTGGCTACACACACATCAAGGTGTGTATTTAAGATTATGCAATTTATGTATTTGCAAACATACTGACTTTAGGCAAGATACCAACCTCTTTGTGTTCTGTCTTCCTTATTTGCCGAGTGGGCATGATGATGATACTTCACAGGAGCAGAGGACTAAGATAATCCATGCTAGGTAGATGCACAGCTGTGAGCACCTAGTAATCTAGTACGTACTTGAGAATCTTTTCTACTTCTTTTCTTGGCATCATATAGGTTCATTTGGCATACAGAGTGAGGTATTTGCCAAGTTCTCATTTCCCCAAGGAAAATAGAGGGAATCCAGGTGGTGGACCCAATAAAGCCTAGGGCCCTTCTTGAGATCAGTTAATGATGGGGAAGTAGAAAATTAACAAAGTGGAGAAAAGGGGGCAGGCAACAAGTTGGGGCAAGAAAGAAGAAGCCTCTGCTGTTTGCTCTTTGTGATGGAAATAAAGGAGAGGTGGAGGCTGGCTGGCAAAGGCCAAAGGCACCTGAATGGCCAGACACATAAAGAGGTTTTGGAATAAAAAGAAATATGGCAACCCTAGGATTCTTTTAGCCTTGGGAGTTATTATTATTATTTTTTTAAGGTGAGCTCCTTCAGGACCATGTCTAAAGTGTGTGGGGTCCCTAGTAAATATTTTTTTGCCAGGCCCCTGTCTATAAAAACAATTTGAGTTACCCGAATTGACATATCAGCACCATTCTCATGCTGATCTTATGAGATCTTGCAAAATACTCCTCCAGCCAGAAGGAGCAATCTACTTGCCAATATGTCCACTGGAATTAAGACTGGGCATTGGGCCCTGAGATAGCTCATAAAAGCAAATCCCCAAACATCTCTGAAAATCTGGTCAACCTCACATGCATGGGGTTGGGGTGAGGGATGGTAGAGGGTCAGAGAATACCCTGAAACGGAGAAATAGGGAGCACTGCTGACCCTGGCGAGTCCCTGCCCCTGGGGGAGCACTCAGAAAATTTCAAGGAGAGGGGGCACTCCAAAGCTTAAGGACTCACCCAGAGTAGCACTGGGTTCTTGGCCCAGCAAAAAATACGGGCTTTAGAGTTGGAATATAGCAAAAGAAGACGGGCTTTAGAGTCAGAATGGTTAAAACCCGTTCTATCATTCACTAGCTGTGTAAACTTGGCAAGTGACTGACCTCCTGTGACTCAGTTTTCCCAGCTATAGAATGGACTCAATAGCACCGACTTCACCAAAGAGCATAGAAATGCTATAAGATGGTACATATGAAATGAGATGGTGAAGGTGTTGCACTGAATACACAGCAAGAGCTCAACTAATGGAGGCTATTCTTCATGATATTTTCTGCTTTCCGCCAGGGAAGGCACTGTTCCATTTGCATTTTACCCAATGCCTGCTGACAAGTTGGAAAGGAGGGATAATTGAAAGTATTCTGGCTTGATGTAACTAAAAAGTGAAAGGAGCAGGCAAGGCTGACTTGATTTAACCTGGCAATATGAGATTAGTTCTTCATTGCCTCTGTTAGGTCTCCCGCATTGCCAACCTTTTAAAGCAATAGATTGGCTGACAGAGTGCTCATTTGGAAGGTTTCACCTGCCATTAATACCCTGGCTGCCTGATGGACCATCATTACACAGGCATCCCCTCCCTCCCGACCAGAGCAACCACCATTCTTAAATATTGCAAGAAATGAAATTGTATTTGCACTCCTTCTGGAAGGCCTGTTGGAAGCTTTCCTCTTGCTTCATGCCAACTCTTTTTTTGACAGTCTCAGAGTTCCAAGGCCAGAAATCCTTGCTCCAAAGCACCTTTGGCTTTTCTTATGACTTAGCAATGGAAGATCAATCATGTCTGACCAGAGATCTGGCAGAGGGAAGGCCCCACTGAGAGCTGCTTTTTCTTGGTTTTCTACTCTTCAGGATGGATGTGGCAAAGAAAGCAAAACCTGCTTAGGAAAACCCAGGCACTGTTACTGAAAACAGGGATATAACCTAGGTAAGACCACTTCTTAATAGGACTTTGGCTTACCTTGAAGTTACTGGGGCATCTGGTCAACCCCTCATGTATGGGGGTGAGGGTGAGGTTTGGTAGGAATTTTATGACAGTGAGCTTGCAGTGTGTGTCCATTTTTTTTGAGTTTATTAAAACTAAACAAATGGAAAAAAAACCCAAAACAAATACCATCAATAAAAACCTTTAAAACCAATGCTTCTTAAAATCTAACGAGCATTGAAATAACCTGGGACCTTGTTAAAATACAGATTTTAATTCTCTGGTCTTTCTTTTGGTCCAGGTGATGCTGCCGCTGCTGTTCTGAGCACTGTATTTCTGGAAGTCAGGCACTAAACTGCTGTTGGTCAAGATGTGCTCCCTGACCTCCTGCCCTGGAACCACCTCAGTGATTTTAAAATGCTGATTCTTGCTGTCACCCAGGTCTACTGAATTTCTGAGTGTGGAAACTGAGAATATGCATTTTTTAAATAAAGGATTTATTTATTTATAGAGAGAGACATAGAGCACACACATGAGTGCAAGTGGGGGGATGGGGAGAGGGAGAGAGAAAAATCTCAAGCAGACTCTCTGCTGAGCATGGAGCCCAGTGTGGGACTTGATCCCAGGACCCTGATATCATGACCTGAGCGGAAACCAAGAGTTGGATGCTTAACCGATTGAGCCACTTAGGCACCCCGAGAGTGTGTATTTTAAAGAAGATTCCCAGGTGATTTTTTGCCTGCTAACACTCAAGGACCCCTGCTCTGAATCACTGAAAACATCCCTCAAATATCCATAGCAGTACATCTGACTCTGAGAGACTAAAGGAGCTTTCCCGAACTATGTCTCCTGGGGGTTCCCTGAAACATAGAAGTGGAGGTGGCACTGGAGGATCTGTGGTCAAAAACAACTTGAGAGACATTGGTTAAACAATTAAACTAGTTTCTTTACAGTAGGACTTCTCAGAGCCTTCGATGGGTGAATATGCATTATAAATATTTAATGTTGCAGTGGAGCATGCAGCATTTCCTGACCACAGACCCCTTTTGGCCCAGAGCATCTCCCCACAATAGTCTAGTACAATCCAGGTTGAGAAGCACTTCACGAGAACAGAGTGCTAGGCTTGGGAGCTCTATCTTTGGAAGGACCAGCCACACCTTCATCTATTCAATTGATTGATTGATTGATCTCATAAAATGCATGCTCGGGAGTGATTAAATGCAATACAAACCACATCATCACGACTAGCAACTAGCACATAAGCTCAGAGCCCCTGTCCTTGGCCTCCCAGTGCCTCCCAAAGCCAGCATATTTCAGCATAGAGACCCTATGTTAGGTGACACATCCTGGGAGTCAGTAGGATGATGAAGCATTAATGGCAACCATGTCTAATCAGAGCTAATGGCTGGCACTTATGAAAAACTTACTAGGTTTCAGGCACTGAGCTAAGTGCTTTACCTTGCATCCCTTCGTTAAATTACCACCAGAATTCCAGGGATCGTTAGCCCCATTGTTTACAAGTGAGGAATTAGAGATTAGGAAGAGAGTAAATAACTTGCCTAAGACCACACAGCTTCTACATGTTGGGGCTGTCTTTTGACCCAGTTCGCTGCACTCCAAAGCCATATTCTATATGAGGCTGCCCTGTAAGGGCGGTTAGAGTAGAACATTCCAAATGGCAAGAGGAGCCACTTGTGCCCGCCGCCATGACATGGTAGTGCCTGCACTAAGCTCTTTTACCTGAGGCAGGATGATGTCAAACTGAAGAGGAACAATTTAAAGACATATTGGAGGGAGATTTATTTTTTGAAAAGCTGGGATGCAGAGTGTTTTAGCTGGCCCTCTGTCCTAGCTCCTACTCGTGACGGGTGGACCTCCATAGGGCTGTTCCTTTGCCAGCACTGAAGCCCCTCTGTGCTTCTGCAGCCTGCCCCTTGCCCCGTTATGCAGCCATCATCCTATAAGCTCACTCGGACACTCGAGGGTGGTGTCTATAATCTCCATTTTGCAGAGTAAGAAACTGAGGCTCAGAGAGGTTAAGAGCCTTGCCCATAATCACACAGCTAGTAAATAATGGAGTGAGTCACGCTTTGGCTGTCCACCTCCAAAGCCTACATTTGGCTTTTATCCTCAGTTCTTCACAGGAGACTGTGAGTAGTCACAGCCATATAAAGGTACCCTGTGAATGGTGTAGGACCTGGGGGAGGAAATGCTGAGGCTTCACAAAACATCTTCATTCTCTAGTTGTTCTTTCTCTCAGCCTCTCTCTCTCTCTTACTACCCCCCCCCCCCCCCCCCCACCTCTCCTCAACCCAGACAGAGTCTCCAGGACTAATGATCTCACTTGATGAGAGTTTGCCCACCTTGGACATTCCCTGACAGGCCTCTCTGGCACAGCCTCACCCTTGTTAGCCTAGGGCCATGTTTTTTATACCTGGGGGAATTCTATACTGGCTGCTGCCGTCTCCCCGCTGTTCTGTTACAAAAACTACTGGCAAGAGAGAGCAAGGGTCCCTGATCTCAGCCACGGATGTCCCCAAATGCTCACCCTCCCCCGCTGTTCCTGGCCCCTCCCCCCTGCCCACCATCAACCTCCCTTTCAAAGAGCCCACTGACAGGTCAGACAGAAGCCAGCCCAGCAGGGGGTGGCAGGCTGGTGGGGTGCCAGACAGTAACCTGCTGGGCCCCTCAGAAAGAAAAGGGGCTGTCACCACTGACACCTTGGAGCAACAAACTGGAAGTTACTTTCTGCCTGAAGAGAGACCCTGTCTCCTGGGGGGCAGGTGGGAGAACTGGCCCCTGAGCTGAGAGAATTAGCAGAGGGCATGATGCCTGTCCTCCTGGTGCATAAAGAAGTACCCCTAGACTGCCAAGTGGGAGAAGGGACCAGACTCAGCTATCATGCAAGCTTCCGGTTAGATTAGGGAAATCAGAAGTACTAATTCCTAAACATGGCTCTTGCCATGCTTCAGGTACTGTGCTTAGCACACCCCAGAGATCTCATTTCATCTTCACATTCACTCTCTGGCCAGTACTGGACTGCCAATTAACGTCACAGGATCCGTGCTTGCAACATATTGGCTGTGTGGCCTTGGGCTAATTAGCTTACCTTTCTGAGCCTCAGTTTTCTCATCAGTCAAGTGGAAATAATAATACTAGTTTAATAGGGCCTTTGTGAGAAAGTAAATAAGCCTTGTGCAAAAACATTTAGTGCATAGCAACCACCTGTTTACTCTGGCTTTACAGATGGAGAACCCAGGCCTGGAGAGGTTACGTTATTTGACAAGGTCAGGCAGCTGCTTGTGAGTGGGGGAGCTGGGATTCTCCCGCAGCTGGCCCAGCCTCAGACCTGCTGACCTCTCTCACTACTCTGTGCCTCACCAGGCTGGCCATGGTTTGGGAGGTCGGGCTTCACCCAACGTGATTCTCGGCAGCCCCTGCCTTTCCTACAGAGCTTGCATACCTACTGCCGCCGGCCCATGTGACGTCCATATTCAGGGTGAGCCAAGCTGACAATAGAGATGAAGAGCAGTATAACCATGTGTTCACATCTTACTGAAAAGAAATAATGTATCTTACCTTTAGATTTTCTTTGCATTAATAAAAGTGTGTGAATGGTATGTAGTGACTTGGGTGTCATTGTATGTATGTGTTTTTTTAGTCCTAAAATGAAATGTATTCATACTAAAATAATGTATTGAATAAAAGACAACTGCTTTCTGTCCTAGAAACTTCTCATTAAAACTTCCATTCATTCAATTCATTTAATAATGAGCTGACCAAGACAGAGAAGAACCCTGCAGTTAGGAACCTAGATTCTAGAGGGGGAAACAGACAATTAACAAAGAAATGTATAACAGACTTTGAGAAGGTGATAGTGTCCTAAAGAAAAATAAGGCAGGGTAAAGGGTTGGGAGAGTGATGGAGGAGGAGGGTTGCTGTTTTAGGTGGGGGTGGGGCAGGGAAGCCTCCAGAGGTAATGTTTGGGAGAAGCCTGAATGAGATGAGGAAACAAGTCCTGGAAACCTCTGGAGGGAGAACATTCTGGGCAGAGGGAACAGCAGGTGCAAAGGTCCAGGGTGGAAAAGTATCTTGAGAGTAGGAACAAGATGCTGGATGTTGGGCTGGGTGATGGAGATGAGTAGAGGACGATGTAAGTGCTGAGTGGAAGCAAGAGCCCGCTAATGCGGAGCAATGGTTGTGACCCAGATGACATTCTGTGGGAGATGCAATGCCCAGCGAAGGTTTGCACAGGGGCATCATATGACCTGACTTTTAAAAGGATTCTTCTTTTTTCAGGCATCCAAGGAGATGATGGACATACAGACTGAGCATGCCTACCAAAAGCAGTTGACTGTCTTTCAGAATAAGAAGAGGGTTCTGCTTGGAGAAACTGGCAAGGAGAAGTTCCCAAAATACTACAAACACATCGGTCTGGGCTTCAGGGCACACAAGGAGGCCACTGAGAGCACCTATTTTGAGAAGAAGTGCCCCTATACTGGTCATGTGTCCATCAGAGGGTGGATTCTGTCTGATGTGGTGACCAAGATGAAGATGCAGACGACCACTGTCACCCATCGAGACCATATATCCCCTATATCTGAAAGTACAACTGATTCGAGAAAAGCCGCCAGAACATGTGAGCCCCTGTCCCCCGACTTCTGGGATGTCCGGATCAGTGACACTGTCACAGTGGGTGAGTGCCAGCCCTTGAGCGACACTGTGTGCTTCTACACGCTCAAGGTCACCAAGGCCACTGACACCGGGAAGCAATTCCAGAAGTTGTGAGACTGGACATCTGCCCAAACCCCAAGAAAATAAAGTTATTTTCCCAGTCATGGGTACAACTAAAAATATATATATGTTTATATATATATAAATAAATATAAATATAATAAATATATAATACATATTATAACATAATATATACTATATATAATATGTAAAATAAATATACATATATATAAATAAAAATTAAAGGATTCTTCTGACTGACCCCTTTGTGTGGAATAGACTGGAAGCTGGAGGACCAATGGTCCAGCCCAGTGAAACTGGTTGCATGATCCAGGTGGAGGTGGAAAGATATTAAGAAACCATGCTTTTGGGGCACCTGGGTGGCTCAGATGGTTAAATGTCTGCCTTCGGCTCAGATCATGGTCCCAGGGTCCTGGGATCAAGTCCCTCATCGGGCTCCCTGCTCAGCGGGGAGCCTGCTTCTCTCTCTCTGCCTCTGCCCCTCTCTCTCTCTGACTCTCATGAGTAAATAAATAAAACATTTTAATAAAAAAAAAGAAACCATGGCTCTAATGGTCAGGAAGAAATGGAGGGGCCAAAGGTGCACTTGCAAATCTGAGCAGCCACCCTCACAGACAAGGAGGCACATGAGAGATTTGGGAATGCCCACTGCCGTGGACCATGTGGTAGTTGGGAAGTGACAGCACTGATGTCGTGCATCAAAGGGTGCTTTGGGTGCTGGGCCCCAGTGGGCTGGAAACTTCTCCCTGGATCTGCTCCCCCTGAGCCATGTGCTTTATGAGTAAGCATAGCAGAAGTAGGCGTAGGAGAAACTTGTCCCAATGACTGCAGCATCCCT
Organism: Callorhinus ursinus; assembly: GCF_003265705.2. NCBI lineage: Eukaryota > Metazoa > Chordata > Mammalia > Carnivora > Otariidae > Callorhinus > Callorhinus ursinus. The sequence goes on from NW_027397065.1 coordinate 35,490,381, forward strand.
TTCTCTACGGATTCCCCTTGCCTTCCTTATCCCAGATCCCAGCAGCTTTGGATTCTCTGGTCAACCTGATATAGAACTACTTTCAGAAAACAGGTCTGGGAGGAGAACGAGCCAGACATTTAGGATCAGGAGAGCCAGGCTCCAATCCCAGCACTTCACTGTTGACTTTGAACAAACTACTCCCTAGCTTCTCAGTTTTTTAGCTGGTTAAATGGAATCTTCTATTGTTATATGTCAGCAGCTAATTCAGGGACTTTTTTTTTTAACCCTATGCAGACCAGACAATAGGTCCGCTGAGCCATGCAGATCCCTGGGTTGTGATCTGCGACAGAAAATACACTCATTCCAGCATGAGTGCGTGTGGGATTGAGGGGGAACGTACATTAGAACAGGGACCCAAAGATGGATTTCTGATTTTGAAATGTTGTGCATAACTTGATACGATGAGCTTTTGATTGGGAACCGTGTGTGTGTTCAGAGTCTCTGAAGTCACATTACACAGGGAGATACTAATAATTAGACCTGTCATTTAAATAAGGTGGCATTCAGGCGCTTTCTGTAAAATGGCTAGTCAAACCTCTCAAAGGGCCTGTGAAGTGGTGGTGGTGTTGAAACAGAGGCTCGGACGGGTCAGGGGCTTTGCTCAAGGAAGTACAGCCAGTAAGAACTGGAGCCAGAACTAACACAAGTTGGCCTGACCCAAGAGCTGGCAGACCCCGGCCGAAAAGGGCACAGCATCAACTTTGGGCCTGAGGGCGATGGGAGAAGCCCCAGGAAGTCACAAGGGGGAGAGACCAGGACCAGCTACCAAGCTGTGCTTTACTCCAGGGCTCTTGAAAGGGGGGGGGGGGAAAAGATCCTGGGAAGTTGGGGTCCTGAGCCCCTTTCCATAGCCACAGCTCTGTGGCAGGGGCTTCAGTGAGTACAGTGGGTCCGTATGCCAATCAAGCTGCCACGGCCTGGGACGCAGAGCTTTTTGGTCTGTCCTCCCCCTCAGGTGGCCCAGGGGTGCCACACATGGAGGAATCACTCTCTGTCAGCACTTGAGTTCCCCCCCAAATGGTACCTATTGTGTCAAGTCAGTGGTTCCCAAAGTGTTAGTATTAGCTGGGTACTTGTTAGAAATGCGTATCCCTTGGCCCCGCCCAGACCTACTGTACCAGAAACTCTGTGAGTCGGGCAATCTGTTCATTATGCCTTCCAGGTGATTCTGATGCCCAGTGACCTAAGAGAACATTTGTACTAAGTATTTTCCATGTATTAGCTCATCTGAGCTCACAGTATTCTCTGAGGTGGCAACTAGCACTAGTCCCACTTTACAAAGGACAAAACTGAGGCTTACAGAGACAGGTCAACTTGTTCCCCTCAGTGGTGGGGCCAGGACGTGAACCCAGAGCTCCCTGGCCCCGAAGCATCTCGATCACCCTGCCAGGCTGTCTCCTCCCCTTGAAGTGAAAGGTTGCGCACGTGCCACAGAAGAAACATGCAGGCAGGCCACTCCTTCTTTTCTGCTGTGAGCGCATGTATTTAGGAATCACCCAAGCAGATAGATCAGCCTTCTGTCTGAGAGAAAAGGTGTGGCTACAGTTGTGGAGACCAAGATGCTGAATGCAGGAAGACAAAGCAAATACTTGGGGTAAACTTCACTCTGCCCAGCGTGGCATGCAAGGCCGGGCTCTCTCCGTCCAGACCCGCTTCCCCAGCATCACCCTCCTCCACTCTCTGTCAGTCTTCTCCGAGGTCCCCAGATACGCACTGCTGTCCCTTGCCTCTGCACATGTGCCCACAATGCCTTCCCTGCATTCCTGATCTAAGTCCTCTGTAGCTTTCAAAATTCGAGTTTTACCTGCTCTGGAAACCTTTGATGCCCCCTCTCTGGGCTGTCCTAGGCTTTCGGCCTCATTCTATCCTGGGCCCTTAGTATATAGCTTTGTAGCCGCTGGTTTCACATATGTCTCACACCCCAGCTGACCTTGGATTCTTTGTGGCGGAGTCTGAGTCTCATTCACTCCTGTGGCCTGGCTGTGTGTGTGTGTGTGTGTGTGTGTGTGTGTGCGGCTGGCATGGGGGGAAGTGTTTGCTCTCGCCACCATCCGTGGGGCTGGGACTAGGGAAAGTTGAGGGAGGCACAATTAAAGAAGGTGCTCACTCTTGGGTACACAGGTGTCTCAACTCATCTTAGTCTATCTAGTTCCTGGGTCTCAGAACGCTCTTACCAGTAAGGTCAGCCATACGATCTCTTGAGGGTGACTGGGTCCCTTTGGGGACAGTGTGGCATGGAGAAAAGTGTACTGAATCTAGAGCCAGGAAGCCTGGATCTGCCCTACCCTGCTATTTGGCCTTGAAGAAGTTACTTCCCCTCTCTGGGTTTTATACCTGCTGGGCACTCCATATTTTAGTCTTTGTGCATCTGACATTTGTGGACTCCACAATTCCTGTGAATCAAAGAGGTAGCGTCCCTCAGTGTGTGTGGCCATGGAGTTCCAGGAAATGGGGTTGGCAGATCAATGATGAAGTACCTCGAGCTTAGGAAAAGGGAGGGAATTCCCCTGGAAAGGTTTGGTCTTTGCGGTGCTTGGAGAGGGAGGGAGCACTGCACACACAGCTTTGGGGCACACCTTGCAGTTTTCTTTGGATTCACATTTGGCCACATAGTTCTGGCACCTCTCCAGTCCTCCGAGCTCTTGGCTGAGAGGATGGAAAGTCAAAGAAAAGAGCACAGACCTTGGGCAGCTGCTCACTGTGCTGCAGAGAGTGTCTAGCTATTTAAAGTCCAACTGTTCCACTTTCCCCTGCTTGTACCCTGGCATTCCAATGCATAAGCACTTTGTGGCAAAAATGCATTCCAAATCCAAAATGGGGTTGGGGGGGGAAGCTAACACCAATGCTATTTTTCAGAATGCTGCAGAATTCGTGTTTCTGCGGGGCTGAGGGTGTTAAGCACTCACAGATTGCCCTGCTAGGATCCCCGGCACAGTAGTCAACTGCTGCGAGGGGTCCATGAGGAAGGCTCTTGACTTAGGTTCTGAGTCCCGGCACGGCTGCATTTTAGCTGTGAGGCCTGGGTCAGCCACTCTGCTTGTCTGGCCCTTAGTATCTGCCTCTGTGTAAAGGATGCTCAGAGGCTCTTAGGGCTCTTGTGGGCTATTGTCATGATTTATTTGGGCAATGTGGGTAAAGTCTTAGTAAGTGATAGATGCATCAGGCCCCTGACATCAAGCCAAAGACACTCCCTGCTCTGGAACTGTCTGGACCCCTCAGATATGTCCCCAGGAGATGTTAATACTTGCACCAGATTTCTTGATCTTGGCATTATTGACATTTTGGGCCCAATCATTCTTTGTTGTGGGGGCTGTTGTGTGTATGTAGGATTTTTAGCAGCATTCTGGGCCTCTACCCACTAGATGCCAGTAGCATCTCCTTTCTTCCTCCCTGCTGTAACTCATAAAATGTCTCCTGATGTTGCTAAATGTCCCGCTTGAAGAGTAAAGTTGTCCCCAGTAGAGGGCCACTGGTCTGGACTGAGGGGAGGGCTATGGGAGCAAAGGAGATAATCCTGGCACCGGGGCCCTTGAACCTTTATTCAAAGGCTGGTCACAGGAACCAAGAGGGTACCTGCTACAATCTAGGCAGTTTCTCTGGCCAACGCAAAAACACGGGAAGCCAACATAAGGAAATCAATGTTACCTCTTTGCCACCAGTTAAATTTGTGTTTTGATCCTTTAATTCCCTAAAATAAGTCCACAGTGATTTAAATTATTAACATTTTTTTTTGCAAATTATCCATTTTAATCACAATTTAATGATGAATATTTGATTTGTCATCTAATCAGGGAAAAATATAATCCCGTAAGAGATACTTAATAATCATTTAAACTACTAAAAACTTGATTAGGGAAGACTGAAGGTGTGATGTTAGGTAAATTCATGAACTTTAAACATCTTCTTCCAACTCCCCAAACAAATTTCATGCTCAAATCCATTTACTGTGAGAAGGTCTTCAGTGGGCAAGTTCTATGTTTGAGGTTACTTTTCCTGAGGTCTCTTTACAACAATTCTGTACTTGTTTGAACTTTCTCCAGAAACAGTCTCCAAATTTTGTTAGTGTTTGAGAAGAAATGAGCTTCTGCCTTTAAAGTAGCCAAGCGGTCTATCAGAGTGGTTAGCTGGAAGCCTATTTTGAATATTACCTTCGCCAGCCTCTGTATCCTTATCTATGGCATGGAAAAACTATGGAGAGACAGAGTCATAAAACTTGTATGTCCACTGCGACAACACAGACAACAGACCAGGAAGATATAGATGGGATAATTTAGGAGTGCGCCATTTGTTGTGAAGGAAACACCACAGGGTGATGGTGGAAAGACAGAGGTAGGTCAAGACAGGCCTCTTTGGGGAGGGGGTGCTTGAGCTGAGAACGGAAAATGGCTGCAAGGAGCTGGTCATGCCAAATGCCCAGGTCAGAGCATTTCTGGCCCTGGATCAGCAAAGACCCTGAGGTATGACTAAGCTCAGCGTGTGAGGGCAAGGGGCTGGAAGGAGTGGATGCAACAGAGCTGCTGTGGAGGGCGGTGGGGGTTGAGCGAGAGAAGAGGAAGGGGCACGTCACAGAAGGCACTCTAGGCTAAGGTGAAACATCTGATCTTGATTTTAACTACATGAGAAGCCCTTTGAGGGCACGGCACGGTCTGATTTACAATTCAGAACTCTCTTGCAGGCTGCTGAGTGGAGGAACAGAAAGCGTGGTGCAGGCGCCCACCAGTGGGTTGCCTATCCCATTACCCAGATGCGTACAAAGCTCAGAACAGGGCTCGGTGCACGTAAGTTCTCAAAAATCTCACTGAGTATAGTTTTTGTATGCGATAAAGAATGAATTCTACTTTTTTTTAAAAACCTCAATAGAAAACTGACCCCCCAACCCTCAGTTTCCTAAAGAGAAGAGTCTTGAGTCAAATACACTGGAAGATCCAGAATAATTTCAGCCCCTTGTTGCCATGTGGCCCTCAGTTGGGGTTAGTTCTGCTTCCCTCCCAAGGAAGAGAGACCCAGTGCCTGGCCAGCTGGCTGTGGCCTCAAGGCCACATTTCCCTCGTAAGCATTAGATATATTGCTTTGCTCTCTGGGAGCTAATTGGGGACTCTGTTTATGGCTCCAACTACATTTGCCACAAGGTCTTTGGACTGCAAGGGGAATCCTTATCCAACCCAATTAATAGAGCAATGTTGCACTTCTAAGCTGTCCCCCACCCCACCAACCCATCAACATGATTTGCACACATTAGTCAAGGCATTTACAATGGGTTCACCAAGCTTTATCTCTCATTGGATGAAGAAATTGGACTATTTGGACTTGAGAACTATAACTCTTCCAGAGTCCCTGAAGTCTTGAGCTTGGCTCTGCTAAATGCACAGGCAAGGTGTTATTAATTAACAATTGAGATAAATGCCGGAATAGCATCCCTGAATCATGTCAAACCAATTTGGATGGTTATGGGATGGGGAAAGGGGGAGGAGGCCGTGGGCAAGGGGTGGGCTTCATCTGTTCCAAGTGCTTTGGACAGACTCCAGTGTTATTTCTCCTCATTTAGACCTGGCTGGAGTGCCTGGAACTCAGGCCAGCATCCACATCTCTTAACCCAAGGCAGCCTCCTTTGGAGCAAAACAAGGAACCAAACTTCACAGATGGAGGTGGGCTGAGAAATACTGTCGTGGAAGCCTTAATTTAGGGAGAGAAGTGTAGAAGCTGCTGGTGGGTGGAAGAGCCCCCATCATGGGTTACTGACCACACAGATTGGTGGCTTTGAGTACTCTCCCAGGAGAGATACTGAAGATGTTGGACTCAATGTGGTGATGGGCTTTCTTTCCTGTCCTGTGGCCAACACCCACACTCCATGACAGTCGCCTCTCTATGCTCCCATGGAAGGAGGGTCTTCCACCCTGTCAGCTCTGACTGTAATAATTATAATAATGTGTTATACATCTTATCTCTTCAAATGGATGTGAGCTGTTTGCGGACATGCATCGTATTTGTCCTAGAATTTCCAGAGGCCTCTTTCCAATGTCTAACATTTAGCAAACTCTCAATGAACGTTTGTTAAACCATCCAGAGAGGTCATGCAATGCTGAAGCTTGATGAGTACTGGTTAGAACCTCAGTGGTTATGGACTGTGGGAAAACTACCAGTTGGGCTCCATCTATGTGGACTCAGCATGCATTCTAGAAATAACAGCAACAGTACCAGCAATAACATTAAAGCTGGCAGCAAGCTGCTCTTGAAGGCACCCCATGAACCAGGCGCCTAGTAAAACGTATTGCATTTTGTCAGTGAAACCACATGCCTGCTAATGGAGTTGGCATTATCATGCCTATTACACAGACAAGAAAACTGAGACCTTGAGGAGTCAAGTTACTCGCAGAAGTGGGACACAAAGACTGCTTCCTGAGCCCAGGCTCTTAACCATCATGATGTGACAGTGTCACCTGAGCAAACAGAGCAGTGACAGGAGAAGGAACAAGAGTCTAACTTTTGGTGCCATGTTAACGCCACAGAGGGAGACGCAGACAGCTTGCTAATACAGTAAGGCAGGATGTGACGCACTGTTGACTGTGGACAAGCTCAGCATAGAAGGGCTTTTTCCTACCCCCTCCACTCCAGGCCTCCACCCACAGACAGGAGAGAGAGTGTCTGATAGGATTCCACGGGCACTTCAGACAGACTCCCAGGCTGGCTTGAAATGATGAGAGCTGGTCTTTGTACAGAGGGCGGGGGTTCCTGACTCCCAAGTTCTGGGTGATAAAGGCATGTGGGGAAGGAGTAAGGCCTGTCTTTCCAGGCCAGACGGTCTAACAACGCTTCTCCACCTCGAGGTTCCCACTTTTAGAGGAGATCTACACCCTTTCTCCTACCCCTGGCTGTGATGAACTAAATCTCACACCTCTGTCTTGGTGGTGATAATTAAATATTATCTGCCTGTCACTTGATGCACATGTTGTGTGTATTCTCAGACTTTAATGAGCTGGTATTTGTCTTCTGTAAGCAAAAATATTTGAGTCTCTTCTTTTTCAAATTGGGGTGAGCAGTTCAAGTGAAGATCTTTCACTATTAAAAAGGCAGTCTGCTTGCCAGCAGGTCTGTCTGAACTGTTTCTACTTCTCAGGGGCAATGGCAGGGAGAACTTGCCCCTTCAGCATCAGCGATTGCTTCCTGAGGTTAAGTTAGTGGTCACGTGGCTGCAGGGTGTCGGGAGACTTTGAAAGGGACAGGATTAAGAAGGTAGGGAACTGGCATAAATTGTTTTTTGGGGGGATATTCGTAGGCAGCTCTTTCCAACAGGGCTTCTCAGCTAGGCACCACAGAATACAGAAAATGTCTGAGTGAAAATTTTCTCAGCGTTTCTAAGGATGGCACTTAGTACCGTTCCAGATGCATAGGAGACACGTCAATTCATTCCATATAATGAATGTCTTAGGACAATGGTTCTCTAAGAGAACCTGCCTCAGCATTACCTGGAAATTTCCTTGAAATTAAAATTCTTGCACCCCGCCCCACACCTGCGGAATCTGAAATTCCCGGGGAAAAGTTTTAGCAATCTGTGTTTAATCAAGCCCTCCAGGGGGTTTTGCTGTAAGCTACAGTTTCTGAACCACTAGTGGCCGCAAAGCCCCAGGGCTTAATTCTCCCCCAGGTTGAAAAAGGCTGTCTAGGGCTTCAAATATCTGTATCCATATTTGTATCTATATGTATCTCAGTTTAAAATAAAAAAAAAAATCTATCACTTTAAACTGAGATTTTTTTTTTTTAAACGTAGAGTGTTCCCGGATGAAAAAGTGATTTGCCTCTTCCAGCTCCACTTTGGAACAGCACCCCATTATTTCCCCATTCATGAGGCTCATAACAAATATGTTCATTGCAGCTGCTCCCCGGGCCGACATGCATGCTCTCCCTGGGTGCCTCCTCTGACCTACTGTCAGGGTCAGAAACCACACAGCCCTGCCTGAGAACTCCCAAAGCAGGAAAGAGCCTGGGGCCGAACTCCTACCCCCACCAAAACATACAAAAAAGTGATAGAATTAGTGTGCTGCAGGATTGGATCTGGAGTTGATGAGGAGCAACTTTAATATTTATCAATAAACAGCAAAGTGCTTAGCACACCTCCTAGGGAAGTAATTAACCGTAAAAAGGATACTCTGCACTGAGGAATCTCCTCCAAAAAAAGAACTCAGTTAATTGTGAATTGCTTACACCAGGTGAGAGACAATCCCTGTCTACCTCACTCACCTGACATAAGCAACTCTGAATTAACTGGGAGTTTCTTTTTATAAACACTATGCAGAGCCTTTTTTTTCCTTGTGGCTAATTACTTCCTCGGGAGGTTCGCTTTAATAGTTCCCATAACAAGGCCATTATTGTCTTTAGCATAATCACTGCCTCATTTGCTTTTGTGCCTTGCCTCCCTGACGCTCTGCCTCTGCCCACCAGGAGGGACCCTGAGCCGTATGTGCCTGCAGTGCAGTCCTCAGGCCTGGACCAAGAGCACCTCATGTGCCTCTTCCAGTTCTACTGTGTCAGGAAATTGGTTTTCTCCCGAAAGGAGCTGCCATCAGTCATAGGGCTGGTGGAGAGGAATGGAGATGATGCAGGGCGTGTTGGGGAGACTGAGTCAGTCCCCCTCCCCTACGTGTGCAGCATTCCAGCCATTTGCTATGCTTTCAGCTGCTGACACCTGCAGTGGGGAAGGGAGCCAGGACAGTGGCTCCTTTCTGGAAGAGGAAGGGAGCTGATGTGTAAGCAACCACTTTGCTAGGTGAAATCACCAGGGACCAGAGGCAAAAACAGAACCTTATCAGGAGAAGTAATGCAATTCTGACTGTCTCTCTTGGGAAAAAAAAAAAAATGTATGGATATATGCAGTTATGGCTCACTTCATTCAAAAATGAATTAAAGTGGCTTCTATTTTGGCTCTGTTTCAGGAAGCTAAATGAATGAATGGGAGCTCTGTAAATTACATCAGGTCTATAAACTTTTTTTTGATTGGTGTACTCCTATCATTGTATGTACATTTGCTTATTTACACATTATGTACACGTATAACAGCAATAATAGATTAAGGGAATTACAAGTGTCTATTAGGAGGATGAGGAAAAATAAAAATAGAATATCTAATACTTTCATCCATCACCCTGATGGATTGCGCCCCTTTCTGGACACTACCTAAGCCGACCCTCTGGGGCCGTGAGGGCAGGAGCTGATATTCTCAGAGCACAGGGATTGACAGAGTGGGACTAGACACATTTTTCTTAAATCTAATAGTTGGACACGTCGATCCTCTTACACCCTGAAACAACCTGCGCTGAGGGAATTCTGACCATTTAGTAATTTTGGCGAGAGAAGGTCACACACCTTAAGGGAGCACTGCTCCATATTCTTAGGAAATCACACAGCCCATATGCTACCGCAACCCCATTTAGCCCCAGAATCTTAGCACTCCATCAGGAAATAACACAGGAAAATCCAGTTCAGAGGTTCAGAACAGGGATTGGCAAATTTCCTATAAAGGGTCAGAGAGTAAATATTTTAGGCTTTACCAGCCATGTGGTCTCTGTCCAACTCCTCAATGCTGTCTTTGAGGGTGAAACATAAACCCACAGGCATTGTTATGTTCCAATAAAACTTTATAAGAAAACGCTAAAATTTGAATTCCACACAGTTTGCACATATCTTAAAATGCTGTTGTTCTTTAGATTCCCCCTACCCCCCCAAACTTTAGAAATGTAAAAACCATTTTTTAGCTCATATAAAACCAGGCAGTGGATTGGATGTGGCCAACAGGCTGTTGTTTGCCGGCCTCTGGTCAGAATGTGAACTTTGGAGTCAGATCTGGGTTTGGGCCCCAATTTTACTATTGGTGGTTGACTTATCTTAAAACAGTTACTTAACTGTGGCCTAAGCCTCAGTTCCCTCATTTGTAAAGTAACAACTCAAAGGGTCGTAAGGATGAAGGGACTGCCTGAGATGTCTGAGGGCAGCGTGAACCACATACTGTGGTCATCACCATCGATTCGTTTGAAACTCCCAGCCCCAGAGGCTCAGGCAGGAACGGGCACCCGGGGGCCGCGGCAGGGCCCAGCCACCTCTCTGTGGCGGGGTGTGCTTGAGAATCCAAAGCCAGCATCAAGCCCCAGGGCCTCCAGCCCTTGCCTCCAGGAACCCCCACTGGCCCGTCCTCTGCTGCCTCTGCGTCAAGAGAAATGTTACAACAGCATTTGACAGTAGTATAGGGGAGGTCTTTCAGGAAAAATGACTCATGACAGAAGTGTACACAATGCCCTGCTCTTGAGGGGCTTGGGAATGAGAAGACGCTTGCTCACCTCCCTCATTATCCTTGTTATCAGCACAGGAGGTTTCCATGGCAACGTTGCATCCGGGTCCTCTCCAGCCGGTCTGGCAGACACACTGCCAACTGTTCTGACCCAGTGTGCATCTCCCGTTGCCGTTGCATAAATCAGGGCAGCCATCTGGTTGGAGAAACGGAGAGGATGAGAAGGAGGGGCGCGAGGCCGCGCTGGGGCAGCAGGGGGAGCCATGCAAAGGGGGAGCAAGGCCGCAGGGCAGCCACTGGGCCAGCCTCAGAGTGGGGCCCGTGCCTGCCTTCCAAAGAGTCGGGGAAGCAGGCAATGCATGCAGTTGCAAGACACAGTGGGGTCCCAGATGCAGGGGATCCCCAGTGACACTGACCTGTGTGAAGGGGTCTGAGGCAACCTTCCCAAAGTGGGGAATATTCCAGAAAACTAAACCAGCTCTGAGCTTACAAGCCTAGGTAGGCTGGAATTTCCAGCCAGTAGCTCAAGATCGAGGCTACCTCAAAAAAAAAAAAAAAAAAATCTTTTCTTTCTTTCCTTTCTTTTTTCTTACAAGTACCTTCTGCAGAAGACCGGAAATTCCCTATCAACCCAGGATGGAGGCAAAGTACCCGCCATCATTCAGAATTTTAAGGATATATTTATATATGATTATCACAAGCTCCTTATGACAAGGAACTGGATAGTTCTGCTGAGCTATTTTCATATTTTTGTAATAGTTAGCTTTAAGGGGCACTTTAAAATGTTGGCTATTTATCACTCAACCTATTTGTGGCATGATTTAAAAATACTGCCGAGTCTGAGGGCCATGGAAGGAGTAAGTACTCAGTGCCGTGAACAGGGAAAAGAGAAAAATGTGTATGTGCATGAGGAATGAGGTGGCCATTTGAGTAATTCTTGTTTTGTGGTAACCTTTTCTTTCTTTCTTTTTTTGGGGTGGAGAGAAGTAGGAAATCAGCAGCCTAATTCCCTAATTGCTCCAGCACCTAAAACAACTGTGGCTACCACCCTTCTGACCTGAGCTGGGGCCCAGGGAACGTGGGGGTGGGGAGATGAGAAAGGGTGGCGGGGGGTGGGGCACTAAAGCGGGGTAGGAAAGCCTCCCCAGCAGAGCCTCTGTCATCCTCCAGAAGATGGGGAGAGCAGCACAGAATTGGTAGGATGTCGCCACCCTCACAGAACCTACTTGCTGGCAAGAATCCCTGGATATGTTCTCATTTTTTCTTTACCAGCTTTATTGAGCCATAATTTACATACCATAAAATTCACCTGTTTTAAGTGCACAATGCAGTGGCTTCCAGCAAATTTACAGAGTTGTGCAATCTAGATGTTTTTCTTACTTCATTTAAATAGACCCCAAATGACCATTAATGTCATTATCCCCAGGAAGTAACTTCCCCGAATATCCATCTATAATTCGGTCTCCCCCTCTCGACAGACCATGTTTATCTCCAGCTTTTGCGGTGTATTTTTTTTTTTTTTAAACCACACAAAGCGCGGGGGGGACTGGGCTGTGGTGGGGGCATGAGGAGCTTTGCAGTGATGGAGGTAATTGATTTGAAACCATTCTGGCCCAAATCTTCTGAATCAAAGCATGCCTCTCCCCTTATTTCTCCCTCCAGTGTTCCAGAGGCTTTCGCCTGCCATCTTTCCTCTCTTCTCTCAAGAACCCGTTATGAGAACGCCAATAAACCTAATTTGCGCGCATGGCAGTGGTAGGAATTTAAAGGACTCCTAGGAAGAAAGGTCTGGAGGGTTTGAAAGTGAATTGAAATGTACCTATTTAAGATATCTTACTTTTGAACGCTTGTTCCCTCCCATCCGTTCCAGAATGTGGTACGGGTTAGGTCCTGAGAGAAGAGGGCAAGCAAAAGAAGTTCTCTGTGGGGAAGTATCTGTAAGGAAGCTGAACTGTCTTGAGAGGAGAAAGCAGGAGACTGTTACCAGAGAACTTGTTTTCTTAGCCCAGCACTAAATCCAGATGCAAACAAAGCCTAAGTGTTTGCATACCTCAAGAAAGACTTGCTGCGTCCTTACAGAGCCCAGATTCACATTTCCATTCCTTTCCTTACCAGGGAGGTGACAACCCCCTGGCCTGCGCCAACCGCCCCCCCCCCCCCCGCACGCGCCCTGGGGCCCTGCCTGGAGAACCAGTGCCATCCCCCTTGTTCATACTGTGAGAGTGTTCAGGGAGCAGAAGCCCTCCCCAGTTTCAGAGAAATACCATAAACATTTCTACAGGAGCAAAATAAAACTCAGTAGGAAAAGCCCAAGGGACATTACAGAGGTTTTCAAGGAAAAGAGTCTATCTCCAACCTCCAGCTACGTCCAGCTTTACAATTTCTACCAGAAGAGTTTTGGTTGAATGGATCACACAGAATACACTAAATGATAGACCTAGCAACATTTGCTCAGCATGCCATCTATTATATGTGCTTTGTTATTTAGCCACTTTGAGGTCTCATGTTTGACTAAAATCACGCCCAAAGTCTCAACAGAAGCCTCATTGAGTAGGAAAGCCACGTCTAGTACATGAAATTTAAATTTGCAAAGAACACTAGCATGTCAGTCAGAGATACGCCCTCAAAATATCTGTGCGCCTAGATTGAAATGAAGCTTTTTCTCCCCCCTCTTTCTCTCTTGATTTTTTTTTCTCCCCTCCCAACCAACTGAAGGGAGATAAACAGACCACAGTAGCAGGTTTTCTCCACATCATATGAGGAAGATGAAAACATGAACAGTAGGAAGCTGGCAAATATCCGAGAAGTTTTGGGGTAGCTGGGAATTAATGGACAAGATTTTGCTTTTAGCTTGAAGACGGAGAAAGTAGCCTTGGCAGGTGCGTGCTGTTGCTCGGCAACCCCAAGCTACCCTCAGCACAAGTTCATTCTGCTGGTGGCCTTCTGAGGAGGTGATTTGTTGTGTTCGTAAAGTGCAAAGCCAGCTTCTGCTTAAGGAAAAACAGCATGTAGGAAGTAATTAGTCTGGAAGGCAAATGGGCGTCAGGTGGCAACTTTCTTTGGAGAGGATCCTTTAACTGAAGTTGGATTGGGCTGATGGGCTCATCCTTGGGGATCCAAGAAGTCTCCTATATGGAGTCTTCTGGATTTCAGGCTAGCACTGCTGATTTCCTTGAGTGTCCATCTCTGGGATCACTGATACAGAACGTGATAAGGCACAGCTTTTGATTCTTTGCACAGCTAGACAGCTGGCTATCTGGAGACTTCAGGTTCTACCATGACCCTAGCCTAGGGATTCTCAATTGAGGCTAGTTATTTCCCTTTTCTTCTTCTAGGGGACATTTGGCAAGGTCTGGAGACATTTTTGATGATCACAACTTGGAGAGGATGCTACTGACATCTACTGCATAGAGGTCAGGGGTACTGCTCAACATCCCACAGTGCACAGGGCAGTCCCCACAACAATGATACAGCCCCAAATGTCAATAGTGCCAAGACTGAGAAATCTTGCCTTAGACCCCAAACTCGATGAAACCTGAGAGTGCCTTGTTTGTTGTTGGATTGCAGAGCCTGGCCTTGTGTCAGGCACATTCTAGATGTTTGAATGAATGTTTAGTCGGGTTGTGCTAGATCATTTCAGCCTGCCTTATCTATAAACTCTCCTGAGAGGCATGAGAAGATAGTGGGGCCTCTTTCTCAAAGATCAAAAGAGAACTTTCAAGGGCATCAGGAGGAAGCTGGCAAATATCCGAGAAGTTTTGGGGTAGCTGTTTGAATAGATCTTTGGGCTGGTTCTATGTTTTGGGCTGGTTCTATCGGACTTCCAATGCCTTTGGCAGGATGGAAATGGTATAATTTCTAAGACTTCTACACACAGAATTTCAACCACTAAAAAAAAAAAAAAAATCCATCAACACAGTTACTAGGTAGGCGGGCTTTTTGCCTTGAAAAAAATTAGACCTGAAGCAGAAATTTGGGATTGAAAAAACCCAACCCAAACACACCCTTATATTCCGATGACTCCTGAATCTTCATCTCCAGCCCTCTGATGTCTAGACCTGGACTCCAATTTGCATCTCAACATCTCCATCTGTTTGCTAGCAAGCATCTCAAACTCAAGAGAATTTAACTTCTTTACCCCTTCTCCCCCAAACTCTGATCCCTTGATCAAGGAATGGCACCTCGACGTACTTTAATGCCCAAGACTAAAAACTTGGAGTCATTTTTAATACCCTCCCCTGCCCTCCACCACCTCTTGTATTTAGTCAACAAACAATTCCTGCCTGATTTTTCTCTTAATGATAAGAAGTCCTACCTGTCCTTCCTCCTAAATATCTCTGGAATCTGCCCTCTGCTCCCACCCACAGTGCCACTGCATTAACTCAAGCCTCCTCATCTTTGCTCTGGACCCTTGTGAAAGTCTCCTAACTGGCCTCCCTGCCTCCAGTCTTTAGGCATCATCCATTTCTCTCTGTTCAAGACACTGCTCAAAATACTTCCACAGCTTTCCATTGGCCCCAGGGGAGAGCCTGAAGTCTTGAACCTGGCTTACAGACCTTATATGAACTGGTTCTCTTGTTAGCCCATCTCAATACCACTTTAGGCTTTGGACAGATCAAAGCTGTTCAGGCTTTCCTTTTCTCTTTCCTCATCTGCCTAACTTCAACGCATCCTTTAGATCCTCACTCAGAAGTCATCTCCAGGAAGCCTTTCCAAAGCTCCCAGATCCAGGCTAGCTACACCTGTCATGGTGCCTTTATTCTATCCCATTCTACCCTACCCTACCCTACCTTACCCTATTCCTGCCCTACCCTACCCTACCTTACCCTATTCCTGCCCTACCCTACCCTAC
>NW_027397065.1:35505650-35581900 GCF_003265705.2 Callorhinus ursinus
TGGTGTATCGCAACTGTCTAGCATCTCCTCGATACTTGCTAGTCCATGTAGCAGCCATTCCTTAAGCCATTTTACTGTCACCTGCTAGAAAATTATTATAATAAATGTGCACATAATCACCAATAATTTGAACGGTGCCCCTAGAATTGTGCAGTGTACAACTGAACAGCTGCCCTGGGCACTCCTGTTATGAAGTAAATCTGTCAGGGCAGGTGCCATGTCAATCTTGTTTACTCTTGGATTGCTACTACTCAATAAATAGGGAAAGGAATGAATGACTTCTGACTGAACTCAGAATCTCCAACATCTTTGGCAGAGTGGAAATTTGATCATCTCCAAGACTTTCTACACATAAAATTCCAAACAGTAAAAAAGCCAAAAACCAAACAACAACAAACACTCCAATGACACAGTTACCAGGTCGGCAGGCTTTTTGCCTTACCAAAAATTAGGCATGAGGAAAATAATGTCTAAAGCATAGTAAAAAGGGGAGCATAAATGCGCTTGAAGAAAGCTGTAATTACCATAAAAGGCTTTTCTAAAAAAGAATCAAGGAATGTTCTGCCATGTGCAGCAATTTAGAGGTAGAAATAAGTGACTAATATAAGGGGTATGTAGTGCAGAAGGGGTATGGGAAGAGAAGTGGGATTTTAACATTCAACATTGAGCACACTTTGGAAAAGCACAGTGGACAGCGCCCCACCCAGATAGAAATGCAAGTGAAAACACTAATCAGACTGCATATAAATGCAGACGATGACAAAGAAAGCTGGAGAACGGAGACATCCCCGCTTGGCTTCAGAGACTACTAGGAGAGCTACTGCATCCTAGAATAAACCCTCGTGGAAAGTCTTCTGAATCAAGGCGAAGACCTTACCCTGGTTTGGGGTCAGAGAATTCTGGGATTAAGATCTAGATTTGCCCCTTGTCGTCTGTGTGACCTTGAGCTGGTAGTGTAACCTCTTCCCCCTGTCTGTACAACTATATATCTTACAAATTAATCTTATTTACTGTCCTTCCCAATAGAATATAACCTGCAGGAAGGCTGGGATTTTTGTCTCTCCGTTCATTGAAATATCTTCAGTGTCTAGAAAAACAGTCGGCATATAACAGACACTCTGTAAATGTTTGTTGAATGAACAACCTAACAGAGACGATGGTATTTTATACAGGCTCCAGAAGGGTTAATGAAATGATAAAGGTAAAGATTTGAGCATAGAACCTGGTATGTTGTAAATGTTCAGTAGGTAGTAGCTCTTGTAGTTTGTGTTGATAACAGTTGCTATTACAAACATTACAATTAGTGGTAGGCTTTGCCCTGCGGCAGTCTTAAATGCAGGCTATTTCTCTTTGTCTCAACTCCAGATCAGGAAAAAAACCCACAAGCCTACCCTCTTTCAAGTTAAAAATAAAAAACAAAAAAACACAACTCTGGTATCTTCAGTGTATGACTGCATCACATCCTAGGAAATCCTTACTCCCCCTATGACCACCATCCAAGAGCCTAGCAATGCCAAGTTGGTCTGTGTAAGAGAGGAGAAACCCACTGACGCTAAGGGCAATTCTGAGGGGCAGGAGAGTTGAAGTTAGAATAAATGGTGGCTTCTTCTCTTGGACAGAATTGTACTTTTGCATGTTAACTTAATTAGCGAACCCCTCTCTCCCAACTCTTTTAAATATCCCTGTTTTCTGAGTGAGAGCTGTGCAGTGTTGGAATTAAGAAGCAGATACACACTGGAAATAGGGAATAGAGTTCTTCCATTGCATTCCAGAACTCTTTAGAATTAAAGACAGCTGAGGTGCTGGGGACGGGGGATCACTAGGGGTTCGGTGGCCATTTATACAAAACAGCAGCGGCAGACACTCAGAAAATTAATTTGGTGCTTCAAGACACTCTGGGGAAAGCTCCAACTAATTTTAGAAGCTGGCTGCCAAAGAAGCAAAAGGAAGGGCTTGTCCCTCTTGCTCACCTGGGCGAGGAGGAGGGAGCTGTGTAGGGACTCTGTTTCTAGGTACAAATTGGCATGGAAACTCAGCCACGAACCTGTGCTTGAATGGCTGCCCCTCCTTTGTTAGAGAAGACACGGAAAATCCAGAGGCAGATGTTTTTCTCGGTTTCAACAGTCTCTGTATGTCTTAAAGGGTTTGCATAGGGGAGCGTATGGGGGATGCTGGGTAGGGATGCCTGGGAAGGCCAGTGATCCTTTCCATGGTCCACTGCTTGTCTTTTGCTCCTAAGGCAGAAATCACACCCCTCCACCCTAGCAGCAACAGAAGCAGCAGAGCCTCCATGAGGTGATGTAAATTTGGATCCAGCTGTCTATCCTACACGTTTCCTGGACGCACCTGGATTCTCACTGATCAGCATCATCTCTGTCTGCCCAGGAAAAGGAAGGCAGTAGGCTTAGCCTTGGCCTCAGAGAAAATGGTGAACTTAAAAAAAAAAAAAAGAGGAATATCTTGTTTTTTACTATTTCGATGCTTTAAGTTCTTATTAACACATTTGTTTTTTTCAAAACAGTAGAAGATAACCGGGGGAAGGAAACAGAGTTTAGGCGACAGTAACTGGAGATAGCTCTTCTTGGGTGGTGGGGGGGAGCTCATGTCAATTACTTACTGAATTCACGACTGAATCATTATCACTCAGTAGAACCAGGCTCTCACACAAGCCTTTGCTTCCCTTGGGGGATCCTGCTTTCTTCCTCTGGAACATCCCCTTTCTTTATTCCACTTCACCTACCACAGGAGGACGTAGTGGGCCAGTGGTGGGAAAACTGCACCATGGTGCTAAGGCAAACCAACTCGTACCATGTTGAAACCTGATGAAAATCCACCGGGGGCTTCTCCCTTGATTTAGATAGGAACAGTGCTTCTCAAAGTGTGTGGTCCTGGGACCAGCAGCATCAAAGTCACCTGGGAACTTGTTTAGAAAGCCACAATCTTGAGCTCCAACTGAGACCGAGGAATCAGAACCTCTGGGGGCGGGGCCTGGAAATCTACATTTTGACCAGCCCTCTGGGGGATTCAGATGTCTGCTCTGTATGAGAACCATTACTTTAAGATTAAGTCCTGAACCCCTAAAAGGGCCTGGAACGCATTATCTGCATTATCTGGCCCTGCCCACTTCTCCCTCTCAGATCATGTCACTTGAGGCTTTGCTCACTGAACTTCAGCCACCCTGCCTCGCTGGGTTCTAGAACGGAGCCTGGATCTTCCTTTTGGACTTTTGCCAACCCCTGTCCCTAAACAACGCGCCCTGCACTCGGGCTAAAGGCATTCATGCTGGGATTAGCCAGTACTTGCTCAGAAGGCTTTTTGACTTCCAGCCCAGGGCTGCTCCCCAGTAGTGATGGCATGGTACCACCCACTCCTCCTCCTATAGCGCTCCCCGCCTCCGTTCTAATTCATCCTTTGTTTTAAGCAGTGGGTCTCAACCTGGCTGCACATTAGAACAGAATTGGCCGAGAGTTCTGAAAAATCCTGATGCTAGGTTGCACCCCAATTAAATAAAAATCTTCGAGGAGGAGACTCAGGCATCAATATTTTTATTTTTTGAGCGCCTCCCCCCACCCCAGAAGTGATTCCTGTGTGCAGCTGAGATTGAGAACCAGCGGTTTAACACCCATCATCCTGGGAGCCTCTGCACCTCCTGAGGGCAAAGACTCCGACTCTGTGGCGTATGGCTGTTTTCCCAGTGCTCACCCCAGCGCCTAGCATTAACGATCTTTGCTGAACGAATGCATACATAAACCGCGTGTGTAGCGTTCCTGCTGCTTCACTGTGCCCTTGATTCAGCAGCCAGGTAAAAGTAAATCTTCCCGCGGCGCATACCCCAAGCCCCTGGATGGATGGCACGTCCCCAAGCAAAAGAAACAGCTGGTTGCAGCACAGGGTCCAAAACCAAGCCGATGACAGCGGCTGTCGAGGAGTGCTGGAGTAGGTCCGTGCCCTTCAACTTGGAAGAAGCTGATACCTCCCGACTGAAAGAGACAGAATAGAGCACCCAGCGAGGTAGAAGAGAGCATGTTGGTAGATTAAGAGGGGGACAAGGGTCACACAAAGGCAAGGATGACAATAATAAGAAAGTCCAATGGTTTAATATGGTTCTTGGAGGATAATCAAGTTGTTGTACATTGTGTTCTTATTCCCACAGCTGTCCAGCGAATAATGAATGTGGTACCTAGCCGGTATGGAAATAGGGACAAAGCGCGACTTTGATTTCTTATTTGTTATTTTTAACCATCCAATTTCTACACCCACTGAGCATCCTTATAGCCACAGGAGGGTCATAAAAATACAAATAACATCTAGGAGGCCTGTGGGCACGGACTCGTTACTTACTGCAGGGCTGACGGCTTTCTTTTAACTAGTGTAAAATCAGGCCAGTGATAAATTGCCATATATTTTGTTGTTGTTGCTGTTTGCAGCACAACTTTCGGAAATGTAAGGAAATCACTAAATGTTTGTTTCTAATAGATATTAAAAGAGCTGGACCAGGAACCTACCCCAGGACTATGGGTTTTAAACTCTGGATTTTAGGATGCTTTTAATACAATGAGAACAGTAACATCAAACCCTCGCGTAGACGTGTCTGTTTGCCAGGCACTCTTTCATGCGCCTTTGAGGCATTAGCTCATTTCCTCGTCACAACCATCTTATAATATAGGTACTATTATTATCCCTATTTCACAGGTGAGGAAATAGAGGTACAGAGAAGTTAAGTGACTTGGCCAAAGTTGTGGAGTTGGTGAGTGGCAGAGCCAGGACTGGGCAAGAGACAGACGGGCTCCTTGGCCTCTCCTCTCAGCTAGAGTGACCAACTGTCCTTGTTTGCCTGAAACTATCTTAGGTTTTAGCATTGAAAGTCCCGAGTCCCAGGAAACTTCTCAGTCCCAGGCAACCTGGGATATCTGGTCATCATTGAGGATAGGGAGTGAGCACTGGGCTCTTTTCATTGGTGACCATAGAGGTATAGGGTGGGGATGGAGGTCAAGGTCTCCAAGGGCAAGGGGGAGGGCACAGACTTTTATGCTGAGTCACCTGTTTGAGCATGTTGGGCCCTCCAAACATACCAGCCCATACTACCTCAATCCAAAGTACCAGGTCAGCTCAGTAGCCATGGGGCAGAACTTGGAATGTGAAAGCAGTGGGCTGGGAATCCAGGCTGCCTGGGTTCAAATGCTGGCTCTACCCCTTGGCTGCACGATCATGGGCAAAAATGATAAACTCCTTATTCCTTACTTTCTTCATCTGTAAAACCAGGGCAATAAAAGTACCTATTCCAGAGGGTTGTTGGGGTTTAAAAGAGAAAATACCTGTTGCATGCTTAGCATGATATATAAATATATGCAAATGCATCTAGTAATATGCAAGATGTGTAAATTGTAAGTAAATGCACATAGTAAACATTTCAGAACTGACAGCTATTATTGTTGTTTAAAATAAAGTCAAATGGTAGCAGAAGGGTCTACGCAGCCTGGGGGATTCTTTGATTTGCACTTGGCAATGAGGAGGGACTATATGCCATAGCTGAAAACAGGATCAGTATCGTCAGTGTGGCGAAGACCCCAGGAAAATGCCCTCCAAAGACTGAAATGGAAAGGAGAAAAATGAGGTAATTTCCTGAGAGTTCCATGCGTAAGATCAGCACATTATGAATGTGACATGTTACCTAAAGAAGTTCCCCTAAATCATAAGAGGCATGTGAGGTGCAAGTGTAGACCAGGCTCATTTGGGAATTGGCAAATAACCAAGGTTGAAGAGGCTGGATTTTGTGGTGATTCTGCCCTTCCCTCTATGCTGCTTTTCCATATTAAAGGCAACATGATAGAAGCGAAGGGAAAGGGTACATGGGTGGAGGAGTGCAGAGAACTGCGGGGTCACCCAGGCTCTATCCCCAGGTTTAGGACTGATAATGGAACATGGAACAGCTCCAGCAAAGGACCACCCTGACCTTCTTGATGTCGTGACTTTACACCAAGAGTCTACATCGAGTCTGCCAGCTTCATCTAGTTCTTCTTGGCAATAGAGTTTCCTTGGGCCAGCCCCAAACGCCCTCCCAGGTTATTACTCCTGGACTTTTAATCCCTCTGCATTCTGTTCATCCCTATAGTTCAGCTTGGCCCGTCTGAATTGTGGTGCTCAAACACACTTGAAGAGCTCTAGCTATGCATCTATGAATCTATCTATCCTCCATCTATCCATCATCTATCCATCCACCCATCAATTATCTACCTCTGTGTATAAATATATACATACATTTATATTTATTAATCTATCAAGACTTCCTTACCAAAAAATCCCTCCAAATCCTCTGAAGACTTGTTCTCAAAACACTACGTATCAGATGACCTCATACGCTAGCTGTATTTTATCTTGTTTTATGTTACTTTCTGCCAGTACAGAGACAATAAAAACATTTCAATCTCTCCTTTGCTTCTTCACCCTCTTTTCTTTCCTCTGGCTGAAATGGCATCTCCTGGCAGCCCCGCCCTTGCTCATTAATCCAGCACCTTCTGTCATTCACTCCTTCCCATCCTTGTGACCCACGTCACCCTGAGTCATGAACTTATCCCGTTCTTTGAAACTCTATCTGCGTGTATTGTTCTAGTCCTTTTCTTAACACATTGTTAGCTGATCAAGGACTTGAGGGGAAGTCACTGGTTGTTATGGGGTCTTTATAAATTTTGTGATAAGTCTCGATCAGGAGGAGTATGGGGGATAAGGAGATGTTTGTTTTCTGAAAGCATATAGAATAGGAGTCAGAATCCCAACGATATGGCCTATGCTATTGTTAGGTGCTATTCTTCAATTTTGCACAATGAATGTGCCCTTAGGAAGGCAAGAGCTTCCTCTTCCAAATCCTCTCACTTACAGAGAAACAAAAATCCCTCCTTTCAAATATATTTTAGACATGCAAAACAGCAGTATGTTTCTATTAAGTCACATTTTAGCTAAATGGATAATTGAATGGTGAATGGGAGCTGCTACTCAGCTGCTAACCTGCACAGTTTACACACACACACACACACACACACACACACACACACACACACACTCCCCCCAAATTGCAGCAGAGCAATCTCCAGGAGGCAGAAAGCATGACTGATTTTTCCAATAAAGCTAAAAAATCGATAATCCTTGTAGATGGAATGCTCGCATCTCTAACCACCTCAGAGTTTCATCTCCCTCTGCTATCCCTCCCAAACAAGCTTCCATCTCTACCCTGGTACATGTCACCAATTCCATACCACCAGGATTTACCCTGAGTTCTATTCCAGTTCTACTGAACGCATCTCTTAGAGAGGCCCTGCAATGCGTCTTGATTTAGAGAGGCTTGGGTTTTATGTGGCTCTGGGAAATGTTGCTTAGCTTTTCTGGAGCTCCAATACATTCTGATGTATGGCCGTGCATGCCTGCATGATTAATGGCACACGCAAGGACTCGGAGCCTTCAGGGGTCACCCTGTGTGTACTGAATAATACAACACGGATTCAAAAATACCCCTGAAGGAGAATCCTGGCTCCTCACAAATTCAATGGCATCGCTTGCTTTCGTTGACATTGCCTGAGTCTTGGTGCCTCTCACTGACCGTGCTTCTGAGGAGAGTCACCTCCCCCAAAACAGACATTTTTGAGATCTAAACGGGAAACCATTTGGGTTTGTTGGCTATTTCTCTCTAAAGTGCCAGAGGTACCAGGATAAGGAGGAAGGCTGGGAGCACTAGCAGGCTGATCTGCCAGACTCTGACAGGACTTCCGAGTTCAGGGTAGCCAGGCCAGCGCGTGAAGCAAATGAAGCATCCATGCAAAATATGCTATGGTGTGCAAGGCTGTGGTTGAGAATTTAAATGCACCAAAGTCAAGAGATTCGAAATGATGGTTCCCACAGCAACTATAACTCAGTTCTCTGGTGAATATAAAATTAACTTTATTGCAAAACATGCTGTTCAATTTACGCCTTAATATAGTCGTGACAGAGTTACAGTTGCTGTGAGAACGCTAACTCTGAATTGTTTTGAATAATTAATTTAATGAAAAGTTGATGGAAATGTGAACTCTGATAGAAAGTCAACTTAAATTTAGGGAAGTTGGCCAATTATGCCTATGCTGAGGCGTGATGAATCATTTTGGGACTCTGAAATAACTTGGTGCACTCTTTGGCCTGGGGGGCGTTGGTAAAGCAGAGAACCCCAAAATATACTAACCAGGGGACCATCCTCCACCACTGAAGAAACACTCCTGCAGGTGGTGACTTTACTGGTAGAGGAGGGTGCCTCCCAGGTGCCCACATACTCTGATTCCATTGCTAGCCTCCAAAGTAAGCCTCTTGCCACAACTAGCCAGGGTCAAAGCAGGCGATCAAAATAGTGTACGGGAACACCGGGTCTCTGGCAAATAAACCGAGGTTTAGAGCTCACCTCCCCCTGTCAGTGACAGTTCAGACTTACACCAATTGCTTTACCTCTCTGAGCCAGTTTTCTCACCTGTATGATGATGAGGACAATTTCCACCTCACAAAACTGATATGGGATTAGATGTGAGAAGGTGGGTTAAGAATTTAGCCCCGGGGCTGGCAAGTTTTATGGCCAGTGCTCAATAACTGCTAGCTGCTATTACCTGAAGAGGGAATTCAAAACATAGGCAAAACCTACTCTTTGGCCTGTTATTTCGGTCCAAATGGATTTGGTACAAATGTGGAGCAGAAGGCAGGGGGGTGAGAAAGAAAGAAACATGACCTGGCAGAAAATCTCCTAAGCAGGAGTTTGTCTTCAGTAAAGATACCGGAGGCCACTTCTATTGAAGTTCTGGAAGCAAACCAATCTATCATCTCTTCTACCAGATGAATATTTCTTCCCCTCCCCCCCATTATCTCCTTCCCCATGAACCATTTGAGATGTTTTCCTCCTAGTTCCTCTCCTCATCATGAAATTTTAATGCCACAGATACACTCTATATCTGTTAATTTATTGCATATATATATTTGTGTTTTATACATAAAATGGGTAAGATTTTTTGACGTGCCCAAAGAACCACATGTCATTCTGTTTGTGGTGATACTGCCCTCATTTTGAAGGTATGCACTAGACTACAGGCCAACACATCCCTTGTTCAAGTCCTCATGCTCTAAAACTCAGGAAAAACCCTTCATTTATCTGGTTATTCCCTCTGCTATTTCTTGCTCAAATCTAGCTCTTGACTTTTCACAAATGGGCTATTTTGGCAGCTAAGAAACACAGTGCTTTTGAAGTTAACTCACGGTGGCTTCTCACTATATCCTTCCCCACTATTCTCCTCAGATATAATGTGGCTTCTTTTTCTCTTAAATTTTTCGGGAGGATCATGCCCAGGGAATCTCAAGCCAGCCAGCACTTACTGAGCACCTGATGTATTCCTGTTCCGAGGCAGAGGATAATTTAGGTTCTTTCTGGATACTATCTTTTGCAGCTGAATGCCAGACTTGGCCAAACCAAAGGGGTTGTCCCTGCCAGAGGTCATCTTTCTTGGGAGGCACTGTCAAGATTTTAACAGAAAGGGGCAAAGGCACAGCCTGGGAGGAAAAACAAATTAAAAGGAAAACCCCCAGCAATATGCATTTCTAGCTTCAGAATCCACTCCCACTCAGCTCTAACTACTTTCTTTACGTATTAGCCTCATGCTGTTTTCAGGGCCTCTACCTCCTTCCCCTCAAAGTCTTGGCTTGCGGCTCTTTACCTCGCTGTGATCAGTATCAGTCACATTTTAACATCTCCTGAAAGACATGATTTTACAGCACTGCAATCATTTGCTTTTACTGCTCAGAAAATATTTTAAAGTTGCTTTACTTAGCGCAACCCCATATCACTGGTGGTGGAAGCAGAAACTTACATGTCAAGGTAGAGCTGTCCTAGTGTGTGGAGATCAATCAGATGCAACTTTAAAGGGACTTGTTGGTTTGGCCAGGTACTTAGCTAAACCTGGAACTTCACCTCGGCTTCTGTAACCTGAGCATGGGTGAGCATGGAACCTCCAGTGCCTGACGTCCCTGCTGACCAGTGAGTCTGTTCGCTTGAGCATCTCTGAGTTGCACTGTTTGCCTATAGGAGTCAATTAAACCCAAAGGCTGGTTCAGCCAGGTGGGCTTGAATGGGCTGGCAGACCCACCATGAAGGTCACCTGCACTGGCATTCTGTACACTGTACAACAGGCTTTACTGGATTTGGCAGCACTGGGAATGATGGTGACTTCCCTAGTTTGAACTTTTAGAATGTTACCTGAGGCTATTATGGCAGAGATGTCCCCCACATGGTGCCCCTGCAACTCCCAAGAATGGATGTTTATGTATGTATGTGAAAAATACAAATTGTGATTTGTCTGTGTGATACTTTGAGAGGCATGATGAATGAAGAGTAAGAGAAGCCTTGGCTGACCTTTGGAAGCTTCCATTCTGAACAAATGAAAAGCACAAGTTGATTTCTCCCAAGGCAGCACAAAAGCTACCTTTTTATACACTCAGGTATAAAGAAATACATACCTGAGGATCTAAAGAGGTGGCTTTTTTTGTCTACATACTTTAAAAACATTTCAGTATTGATTTTGATCTCCTGAGACGAGCTAAGACAGAATGGCTGATTCCGGATGCTCAATCAATTGCACTTCTGACTAGATCGAGAAGGGATTTCCAGGGCTCCTCTGTGGAATCCTTAAAGTTCTCCTTTGCAGAAAAGGCAGCTTCATTGGATTCTGCTCTAAAGAAGAGTGTCCTGATTTGTGGGATCAGATGGGAAGCTGGTGGGCATGGCAGCTTTTGCAGTTCCAGTGTCACTAAGTCTAGTCCTCTCTTCCACACATGCATTAAGAACGGCCAGGTGTCTCTCTGGTTTTGCATCTGCCTCTGAAGGATGTTCATGGCATGCTCGCATGCAGAGAATGTGAATGACTGTAGTAGAATGTCATGCTGGGAACCGCTCCCAGGAATCAGTAGACTGATCTGAGACAATTTGGAAGGAAGAGCAAGGCAATCTAGAAAATGGGGGGATACTTGTGCTCTGCTGTCCTGGGAAAAAGACCAACAGGTTTACACTGCAGTACTGGAGTCTCCTCTCTGCGTCATGCCTGCAAAGCCCAAGGAACTCCCCTGAGTAGAGCAGGACAGAGAGCATATACAACCATTAAGCAGAGGAGAAGGGGGGAGGACAGAGGGGAAGGTGTAGCAAAACCCTTGAATCCAGTCCAGAGGGGGAAATGACTGCGGTGGAGCTCCGATCATTGCTGGTCATTGGGACTTTCCTGGGTGTTCTACTCAAGGCAACTCAGAGAAGATCTTCATTCCTGTCCTTCCACTGAACTGCTCTGACCCTTATCCCGGCTTTCCATGGCCACTCCTGTTAATCCACTGTGGCCAAGGAGAGGGTGCACATGCCAGCTCTGTAAGGGAAAGGATTCTCCTTCACAGTTGCAATTCTATCTGCTTAAGGGAGAGAAGGGAGATAGGGGGCCCCAAGAGGCACGAATTAATTGGGCACTGTTAGTAAATACAGATATCCAGAATCCTGCAGATACCTCGTTGGCATTTCTAGGTCTTGAGCATTTGCCAAAGTAGAATTTCAGAGCGTGGCATCACACCAATGGCCAATGCAGAGATGTGTTGTAATGGGTGCAGATGAACCATGCTAGGCCTGCCAAGAAGTCAGATGGGCACACACACATGCATGCACACACAGACGTGTACACACTCACACGCACGACAGGAATTAGTCACTGGCTCAGTTTGCTTGTATATATTGTGGAGATCTGGGGCTTAGCTGTCCACTGCAGCAGATGGAAGGAAGATAAGCCAGAAAGGGCAGCAGAGGCGGCAGTAATGGGAAACCCTGCCTGTGCTTCCTGAATGCTGTAATTTGCCAATTGTGTAGACCATACATTTAGACCAATGAGTCAACCTAGCTGCCTATGTAAAATCCTTTCTAATGCTGCTCCCTGTACGTTTGGGGGCAATAGCCACCTGCTTGCCTCACGGGCTTGTTGTGAGGTTGACTGAGGCAACACAAAGTCTTTTGAGCTCCTTGGAGAAAATTCACTTTGTAAGTGCAAAGTATCACCAGTATACCCTGGCAATGAGACTCCCACCAGCAAAAACCAGTCACCAGGAGAGTTGGGGCATCAAAGAAAAGAAGCCAAAGCTGTCCCAGTCTCAATCCAGGCAGATGAGGCTCCCTAGCTCAATACTAATCTTGCACTGGAGCTTAGTGTCAGTGGCCACATATGGGTGATCCATTTGGTCCCCAGTCCTGTTTGAATGGCTTGTAGAGCATTTCAACAAATTTTGAATGGCTTGCCAACATTTGAAAATTGGGAGAGTACGCATAACAATCCCGATACCTGGCTTTCTACTGAAAAATCAGAAAATTTGGTAAAGCTAGGTTTGCATTTTTACATGGCAACATTCAGTGGGAGGTGGGCCACGTCTGCCCTCCATAGAAGGGGCATTCACTCTCCAGTGTATTACCACTCCCTACTGTTTTCCACCCTTTCCAGGACACTCATGTACATTGTTCCTGCCTCATCCACATAGGGGTATTTGAGTTTACAACTCTTTCTATAGGTTCTCCCCCCCCTTCCCTTCCCACAGTCAACAAAAACACTGGATCCATAGCGCCCTTATTCTCCAAATCTAGGCCAACTCCCCTAACAGAGGAAAGGCCTGCCCAACCACCTCCTGCCAGGCAGAGACAAAAAGAGAACTTGGTTTATCCCACTCCTTTCCTTGCCAGTAATTCCACCTTAAACCTCAAGGTTTTCTTACTTAGAGATGTCCGAGCAATAATCCAACTAAATTAGATTATCAAGCATCAGAAGGTTTTTGTAATAAATAAAAAATACAGATATAGCTAAGAGAAGATGAGATTTAATTAATGAGTGTTATTTAAGAGAACAAGTTGTGCCATATACAGAGGATTAAAAGATAGAAAAAGAATAGGAGGGAAAATCAAATTTTAATGAGTTGCCATCTTCATTTGATTTAACTAAATTTCTTCCGCTGTTGAAAATATTAACACTTATGAGGTAGTCATTTGTGTGTATCCAGGCAGTTTGATACCTGACTGCTTTTTTTTATGTAATTACATTGTGTTACAAATGAATTTAAACTACCATTGGAAGTTTAAGGCTTCCATCCTTCCGTTGATCTTCTTGGGAAGCGGTTAGCAAGAAACAATGTTGAAAAAAGAAACCAAAAATGATTGGCAGGAACACCAGGAAGGGTGTCTTGGGTTAGAAAACAGCAAAGTTTCATGTGGGCAAGGAGACAGCCGAGGTCTGCAGTTCCTCAGACCGTCACCAGCCCCTGTGCCAACCACTCCTCTCTTACCCCTGCTACCCCAGGGACTCACCCAGGGGAAGATTATGCTGCACCCAGCACACATTAGGTGCTCAAAAAATGTTTCATGAATGAATGAATGAATAAATGAAGGAATGAATATAGTTGTCAGTGCTCAGCTGGAACCACACGGAGGAGGTGTGGACCTCACACATGGCATGGGATGATACACGTGTGGCTTTATTCTTTATGTTTGTAACACCCATGTTCCTCCAACCGGCAGACAAGATCTTCACTGGGCCATTTCTAGATCTCTCCCTGCTTTGCTCTTGCTCCCTGTGTTCTCTCTTCCTGCAGGCATGGCATCCAGGTGCCCCAGTGAGCTTCTCTTGTAGGAGTGGAACAGGAGGTGAGCCCAGACACCTGGGTTAATACAGGACGTTTGGCACCCTGGCCTCTTATTTGGGAGTTCCGGGCTCCATGTGTGGTTGTGTGTCACCTCTACTGCTAACTGCCCACGCCACAGAGATGCATTTGTGCACCTCTGGCAAGGGCCTGCAGGTGTGGTGGTCCTGATTTTTAAGCTAATGTTTATGGAGTATCAAGCACTGTGTGAAATGCTTCACTGATAAGTGAAGTGCTCCCAAAAGTAGGACATAGGTATTAGTATTCCCAATTTATAGGTGGGAAAAATGGAGGTACTGAAGATACATAACTTGCCAAAGGTCAGCCAACTTACAGTTGATGGAGGCTGGATTGGAAACCAGGTCTGTTTGATTCCAAACTCATTCACTGAACCCCTCTGCTACATACTTCCCCTCTCCAGCCCCACCCTCTGAATGCACAATAACTACACTAGTAGAGCACTGACAATGAGTGTTAATAGTTAGCGAGGAAGGAAGACGTTACATTCTACCAGCATAACGCGGGAGATACTGGGAGCTTGGAGTGGGTGTTGACGTGTATTATGTGTTTCAAGATGTTTAATTCTGGGTAGACTAGTTTCTGTGCTAGGCTTCTGTACAATATGGTAACATTTCCTCTATCAGACCCCCAGGGAACAGGTCTGTAAGTGAATGCATACGGATTTTTCTTGGTCCCATTGAATGGAAATAAAAAGTTAAATTAGTTCATATTCAAAGTATGGTGAGAAGCAGATAGCAGCATGCTTAAGGGACCCAACTCAACTTGCCTGCATTCCCTGGATTAATAGGAAAAAGCTCCTTTCTCTTACCACCTCTAATATCTTCTTCAATCTCTCTCCCTATTCATGGGAATTGCTATCATCAGTGACATTTGGGCTTCCTGGGCTCACATACACACCTAATGTAGACAAACAGTCTCATTGCCTGTTGCCAGGATGCTCTCTGCAAAGCAGAAGCCACTGCCTTGAATTTCATGTCATTAGAGAGAGCATGTTTCAGTGCAGTAGTGTGACCGGTGATTGACAGCTTGCTAACTTGTTGGAATAAAATCAGGTACAAACGTTTCCTCTGTGCCTCTAAGGTGCTTATTTTATAATCTCTGAGAGCCCCCACCCCCTGGCATTGTTTCTAGACAACTAGACAGGGCTGTCTGGCAATCCCTCTTGAAGTTAAAGCATAATTTTAAAAATAAAGAAATGCAATTCACACTTATCAGAGCCCATCACTCTGCTTAGAGCTTTAGACAGATGACCCTTCGGAGCCAAGTTCTAACCAACTTCACTGTTAATTTGACCAGGCGCTGCTGCAGCTAAATGTGGAATCTGTGGGCCAGGATGCTGAGGAATTTAAATCCCCCTGGACAGCAATTCTGTGGGGCTTTTTGTCTCTAGAACAGTGGTTAACCCTTCCTTTCCCTGGGGTCCGGCAGGATATAGTTTTTGTAACGGACAGGTTGTGCTGTGTGGTGCTGGATGTCATGTGCGATTAGAGTGAGCCACCTCAATGAGCCATGCCAGAAACTGCTGGAAACCTGGAGTCTAAGGGATATGGAAACATTTGCCTCTCCACTCCTTTTGCGACACAATTAGTATGAGGATGGGAGATCACAGGGGCTCCTTTACTTGAGGTTGAGTTGGCTGAAAATGGAAACAACCCTTAACCTAAATGAGAAGGAACAAGGAGATTTTCTCAAAGGGCTGGTTGTGCAGACAATAGGGGTCCTAACTGATCTGAGTTGGAATTTAGAGCCTGGGTGTGTCTGAAGAACATGTGAACATCACCGCCCACCTCCCGCCCACCCCTGAATCTATGGAGGGTGTCTGAGGGTGAGGGAAGGTGAGGAAACCAAAGGATCTGGTGTTGCCTGTTCTAGAGCCTGGTTGGTCCTGGGAAAAAACCTTGATGGATGAGAGAGGTGCTATAGGCAAAAAATGAACAGCTGTTTTCTCAAAGGAACGTGGAACCAGCTGATAAAGATCCCCAGTGTGGGAGAGTGTGGTGGTCTCTCCTTCACTGTGGAAAGACAGCAGAACTTGGATTGAGTGGGCACTGAGGGTGCTGGTTGGCACACCTCCGGCAGTAGGGGGGATAATGTAGGGCTCCCCTGAAGTGAATTTTGTAAACAGCAGGCCTCTGTGAGTGGACCAAGCTTGAAGAATCTGAATGGGCTGACCATAAGCATGTGAGACAGCCCTGGAAACTTCTAGGAATTTTGGGATGCTAGGGGGGAGTGAGCTTTGTGGTTGGGATGAGCCATGAAACTGGAGAGGTGATGTGAATGATTCCTTATTTGTGAGACAGATTTTTAGGGCTTGGGGTGATGTGGGTTCTGTCAGTCTTAGAATAGAACCTATGAAGGGCTAGAGTGTGTCCCCATTCTATTTTATGAATGTCTCGTGTCACCTACCCATCTTGTTTCAACTACCATCCCAGCTCACTTGGAAAAGTATAAAAATCTCTACTACATTAATCTCCTCACTTGACACTTGTTGGCCAAGAGGAGTCAACCACATCTTGACAGATCTGGGAACAGAAAGAGAGGTATACCACCATGGACCACAGAATGAGGTCGTTTGTGGGGAATCCCACGGCAAAAACTATGGGAAAAGATGGAGTAGGCTTCTTAAGGATCTTAAAAAAAAAAAAAAAAAAAAAACACAGGCTAGTAGCTTTTAATTACTTTGCAGATATTGCCTGCTATCGTTGAGGACCAAAGAGGCCTCCCCCTTACTGATTACAATGAAAATATGTTTTTAAAAACAAATGCTTTATTTAAAACTAGGGATATTTTTTTAATTAGAGGAAAGATTAACTAAATGCATTTTCTCTTGTAACTTAATCCATTCTAATTATCCTGAGAATGGTTATGATGAAATACTTAAATTTCTCCTAGTTGCTATTTCACATGGTTTCTTTCCTCATTACCCAGGAAGGGAAAAGCTCAGAGATGGTCAATGACATGGTGGCCTTCTGCGAGTCTGCTTATAATGATGCATTCAATGCATGATGAAAAGGATGAGGAGGAAACCAGTAAACCCTGACTGTGGTGGGTTTTCAAAATGATGGTACCCTGTTTCCCAAAGGCAATAAAGACAAGACTTTAAAAAAGAGCTTGTGAAATAGAGTGCTATGAAGGAAGTGGCTGGCATAAGATTGAACCCCATTAGGCAGGCAACTTGGGAGGAAATGCAAAATCTGTTCCTTACATGAACATCTGGGATACTCTGTGTGGCTCCTGATAACCCAGGAGATGAGCAAAGGAATTTCAAAGAATCCCCAGATGTTACCCATGGGCTTTGCTCCAAGGAGTAATGCAACTGCAGCACAGGAGGAATGAGGGTAATTGTGCAGTTCACTGGGCTGAGTAGGGACAATCAGTGCAATTCTTGAGTCTCCAAAAGTCATGTGTGACTCAACTGAGTTCAAAGGTGAGCCTCCTGGGTTATTTCTTGTTGTACAGAGCAAGTACAAATATAATCTTGGAACCCAGAATCAGAAAAGGAGAGACCAGGACAAGGTATTCTAAGAGACACTGATGACCTAGTGGCATCCTCAATGGGAGAAATGCCAGGTTCCTTCTTAAAGGAAGCAGTGTCCTTCTAGACTCCTCTAGAGTCTGTCTGTGGTCCCTAGTTTGAGAAATGATGGCTTAAAAGAATTGAAGGTTTATTCTATTCAATAATAACATAATTCTAAACCAATACTTCAAAGGAAAAGACTTTTCTTTTGAACAGTACTTATTATAAAAATGAAACCCAGAATTAAAAACAAATTCTCATAGAC
This sequence comes from Callorhinus ursinus, assembly GCF_003265705.2. Taxonomy (NCBI): domain Eukaryota; kingdom Metazoa; phylum Chordata; class Mammalia; order Carnivora; family Otariidae; genus Callorhinus; species Callorhinus ursinus. Next base: position 35,523,155 of record NW_027397065.1, read on the forward strand.
CTCTTGGCTTCTCTGGAATATGTCCAAGAAGTCTAGTTGGAGAAATTTTGGTTGAAAATAGCAAACCCCAATTTCACACTAAGTCTCCATTAACATGAGGATATTCAGATGTTTGATTCCATGTATAATTGGGCTGTTTGGTAAAATAAGCAGGTTCAATTCCAGGTAAGAGAGTCAGTTTGTATTTCTCTGTACGAAGAAGATGCCAGTGAGTTACAGAACAAAACTGGGAAATTGATAGCGGGTAGGTATTATTTTTGAAATGCTGCTAACTGCTTGATAGGTTGGAAGCAGATATATGAAAGGGAGATTGAAAGTAAGAGAAATGTCTTAATGAGAAATTTATTTTGATGATCTTCCCTTGTTCTTATCTTAGACTGGTAATAGATAATGGTGGTGGTGATGGGGCTGGAGGATGATGATGATGATGATGACATTAGCTCACATTTGTTTGGCTCTTACTTTATGGTAGGCACTGTGCCCATACTTCACATATAACCCAATGAGGTAGGTCATCTCTTGTTTTCCCATTTGCACACAAAGAAACTGAGGCACACAAAGGTGAGGAAACCTGCCAGGATTTGATCTCAGGCAGACTGACATATAAGCCTGTATCTTAAGTGCTTCATTATGCTTGCATTGCCCTGAATCCAAGTAAAGTGGATATAGATAGATGAGCCTCTACTTAACACCATTTTTTAAACCAACAAACACAAATATAAAGGAATAAAGTGGACTCTGATTATTCAGACTATGGAAGGAAGTTTTTCAATGTAGAGAAAAAATTTCCTAGGTAAACCAGATATAAATTGGACCAGAGATAAGCAGATGGAGAAACAAAAAAGTACCACTGACTATCCTCAACCATTCAAAAAAAGCGTCATCAGCTGAGCCAACACTACATTGTGTCTAGTCCTTTAATGTAAAGTTTGTATTATGGGATCCTACTTGGAAGTCCTCCCCATGCCTTACAGAAAAGAGAAAGGTTTGATTGTACTAGAGTGGCCCATTCATATAATTTTGCATCAAAGTAAAAAAATTCAGGAGATGGACCAGTCCTTAGAGATCATCTCATCCAACTGTGTTCTAAATTCAGTCTATCATATATTGCATTCGTGATATTTGCAGTATCTGCACTGTTATTTACTTAACATGTTTCTTTAAATTTATTCAGGCCTAATATTGCTACTCACTTTTGCCACATCTATAAGCAATACCAGTATAATCATGAGTTTGATGAGCCAGTCATAGTTCTCCCAAACACATATTTTTAAAAACCCTATGTAACCATTCAATAAAATATATTTGTACACCAACGAAAAGCATTTCATGTTTGGGACTACACTCTGGAAAGCAGTTATGTGGTCCAAACCCCTCATTTGCCACAGGAAGAAACTGAGGCTGGGAAGGTGGGTGACTACTCCAAGAGCACCCAGAATGTTTGTGGCAGAGTCAAGCCCAGAACACAGATATCCTCCATCCTCCATCAATCTATTTTTCATGAAACCACAACAAATCAGATAGTGAGTGATGGGAAAATATCCACCACAAATACCTACAGGAGCTCAGATCTCTAGGGCCCTCTTTGTGTTCCTTTCCTTCTAATGTAAAGTCTTGAGGGCATTTTGTGGGACCCAAGAATCCCAACTTGGAAGGAACTAGTTCTTAGTAAATTGAACAGTTGGTTCTTTGTCAAAGCTCAAGTCATGGAGCACTCACTACTTATACTAGGGTAGAAAATCTACCCTCCTCCTTTTTTTTTCAACAGCTCTTATTCCTCTATGTTTTCCTTTGAATGTAGAATCTTCTTCATGCTAACCCTTACCCATGGGTTTTTGTCCTAAGAGTTCCAAACTGTTTTAGTTCTGTGCTCTTGTGAAGTCAGTAACGCTTCATACTAAGCTATTTACTTGTTGGGTCTGGCCTCAGCACTGTGGGCCACAGGCTAGTATATCAATAGGATCCTCTAAAACAGTAAGCCTATGGTACATGAATACTCGAAGTCACTGTCTCCCCACAGAACTAAAACATCGAGGCTCCTTTCCCTCTTTTCTTCCTCCTTTTTTTTTTTTTGTAGGCTACACACCCAGCATGGAATCCAACATAGGGCTTGAACTCACGACCCTGAGATCAAGACCTGAGCTGAGATCAAGAATTGGACGCTTAACTGATTGAGCCACCTAGGCACCCCGCCCCCCTTTTCTTTTTTGATGGGCACATACTACTAAATCACATAGGAAAAATTACCAAAAAAAATTTCCATTTAAACTACAGAATGGTCAAGCCATTAAGCGAAGGTGAGCCCATGTCTGTCTCTGTAGTCTCTTTTCCAACTGATGCTTAAAGCCCTTCTTCAACACCCAGGCTGAGACAGTCAACACTTTGAGTGATGAGAATCTGATTACTTGCAAGGCACTTTTCTCTTTTCATTTTATTCTACTTTTTAGAGTGAGTAGTAAAGGTGTTCCTGTAACTTCTACCTTCTGGTCCTCGTTCTGAGTGTGAGTAGGAAAGCTGGGTAGACTGCCTGACCCAGACTCCAAGAGAACTTCTGGGCACGTGGTGGCTCACATTTTGGCCAAATTTGTGGGGAAAAAATTCAGAAGTGTAATTCCGCTAAAAGTTTGTCCATAATCTTTAACAGTGAAAGACCATCGCTTCAGGTGTTCACTTCAAAAAAGAACGGAGCTCCTAGCATAGGTTCTAATAAGAGCCCCCAGAGGAATAGGTTAATTAACCAATCAGAGAATTAGCTGCTCCCACAGACCTGGTGGTAAGGATGGCTCCACAGTGCCTAATTTCATCTCAACTTGATCTCATTGTGGAGTCATGAAAGCTCGAATGTTCAAGGATAAAAGCTACAAGAAAAATGTTTCCATAACTTAGAATGAAACTGGAATGAGATGCAGAAGCAGCTGTACTCAGTCTGAAGTTGGTTAATTTTGATAGTCACTTCCTTCCCATCTTGTTCCCTGTAGCTCTCAAGCTCTTTCCCTCTTGGACTGTGACCCTGTCTACTTCTGATGACAATCACTTAATCAGCACATCAGATTGTTGCACGGCTGGTTTTACCTTGGGTAAAGATTCATTTTCCTTATTAATATCACAAGAACCTATTTCTTTCCCCAACCAATTAAAGAGGAAAAATAGAAGGGCCCCAGTGAAATAGAGGGAAAAGAAAACTGTTCTGACTTGTGGCACATGGCAGGTCACTTAGCCCCACATGGTCCTAGAAATCGAGTCCTCATGATTCTGAAATGCAACTGGAGTTCAAGACCACACAGACAAAATAAACAAGTTGTAATCGCCATGACTGGCATTGCTCACTACCCAGATATCAAAGAGTTCACTGAGGGTTGGCGCCTAGTGTTGGTGGATTTATCCTGTGGGTGAGTTTCTTTATGTTATTCAGAGCGGATGTCTGGACAGCCCACATTCAGGAGACAATAGCAACAGTCCTCAATTAGCATTTAGTTTCCCTCCTTGCGTTCTCTGGCAAAATGTTATTTCTCCCTGTACTTGGCTCCGCTATTGTGCTCGCAGAGCACATGAACAATTACTCTACAACAGACACTTAGCGGAGTTTACTACAGTTCACAGTGATTTTTGACCTATTCTGTAGCCCCTTTATGCCTTGGGGATATAGTCTCTGGATGACTTTCTGAAGTTCAATCCCCAGTTCAGTAAGGGGTGGTGGGTGACAGAAATAACAACCCATTTTAGGATTATGTTTAAAGAATAAAAACTAATCTAACCACACAATGCGCTTTCTGATTTATTCATAAGAGTAAACTGCAGGCTATCCAAATAATACTAATATATTCCAAAGATAAACATGAATTGTAGTTCATTTGGATTTAAAGCATGCTTCTTATCTATGCAATTCTGTAGGTTTTAGCCATACCTTACATTTAACTTGTTAGAAAAATGTAATATAAGAATTATTGCTTGGTAGAACCCAGTCTACCAAGACGTTAACTCTAACAGATAATACTGAAATGTTATACCTTATATTTAAATCTTTAGCAATATGTACTAAATTTCCAAATATAGAAAAATAATAATTCGGTTGAAAATTCCAGAAATGCATTTGACCAAACGTGGATAGATCCTACTTGATTGAGTTTTAGAAGTCAGTTTTTATCCTTATTCCCGCCCCCACCAGGCCCCCTGCATCTATCTTCTTGCTTCCTTCAGCACAATAAATTCGATCAGCCAGTGCTGATGTCAATTGTTCAGTTGACGATTAGCAGTGATCCTAAGAAAACCACCTCTCACCACAACCCTTTGAAAATAGGCTGCAGACAACGCAAGTACCCCAAAACAAACCACCCAGGCTCAGCCTCACCTCAAATCTCCTAGTGCATTGTTTGTAGACTAGGTGCCATTTCATTCTTATTTATTTTCTGTTTTCAAAATACAGCATTTGAGGCTCTGCTTGGAAAGGACCAAAAAGCCTCTCTCTCCTTTCTGTCAGTATCCCTGAGGAGGAGAACCGATCCTGGGCTTGTAAATTGTGGTATTTACTTAAAATGAATTGACAGGAGTGTCTCCTCAAAATAAAAGTCTAAAACTCCGCACAGCAGCTCCGGGGCTAGAGGTTGAAAAGCAAAAGAAGCAATTATGTGCGACCAAACATCTTGAGATTCTGAATAGCAAATCTCACCAGCCAAGATATTGTTTGGCTTTTTTGAGGATACAGCACCTATCCTACAAATAAAACCAGGGAGTCCCAATTTCTCACAAGAAAAGACTTTGGTGATAAATATCTTTATAACTTATGTAGCGTGAACTCATACAGTCCAAGAGATCATAGTTTTGAACAAGAGACTTTCCTGGACCTGAAACTCCCTTCATTTTGGTAGCTTTACCTGACATGTGAATTTGCACACTGTCTATGTCTCCTGAGAGCGCATGCATGTTAGCGCATGCGCATGTGAAACTTGAACCAGGCACTTCAAGTAGCAGAAACACCTTTCCGCAATTCATCTCACCCACAGGGCTGCTAGAACGACACATCTCCTATGTTCTCTTGCTGGCCATAAACTCAACATCTCCTACCCAGGCTAGAGGTGCCACCATCCATCCCATTTCATCTTCAAAGGCTCCAGAGACACTTCCACTCAATTATTATTTTCTCCCCACTCCCACACTGGACCTTGACCTTTCCTCCGACAGCCTTCAAACCATAGCTGGAGACCTGTCCCTAAAGTGAGTGTGGACCAGCCTCTTTCTTCTCTTCTTTTTCCATCAAAATCTGTGCAACTGTCTAATTCAGGGGTGGGCCAATTGTTCCTGTAAAGGGCCGGGTAACACAAGGCTCTGTGGACCGTGTGGTCTCTGTGGCAAGGACACAGCACTAAGATGGAGTGTGCAGGCTGATAACATATCAATGATAGGGAGTGGCTGTCCTTGAAAAACACTTTGTTTAATGGACACTGAAATTTGAATTTCATTTAATTGTCATGTGTCAGAAAATATCTCTTTTAACTTCGTCAATGTAAAGACGATTCTTAGCTTGTAAGCCATAGAAAAATAGTCAGCAGGTCAGCTATGGTCCCCTCAGCCATAGTTTTCAAAATTGTCCCAATCCATCTGGGCTGTGCTCTTGTGAGCTATTCCCAGAGTGAGTCTGAGTTGTGGGTAGGGGAGAGCCAGCAGGCATCACTGTGGGGCCAGCAAACCCTCAGCAGGAGTGGAAAGGGAGCACAAAGAGGAGGTGAGACTGGATGGTGTGAACTGAAAGAAAGTAGGATTTTCTACCTAAAGGTTAATGGTTGGCAAGAGCTCTTTTTCCAGGCGTGGGGTGGGGGGGAGGACTGGGGCAATGGAGGTATGGGGTTGGGGGAAAGTCTTTAAATCACCCCAGGCATGCAAAGGCCTATCAAGAGGAACGTCCCTGAAGACTGGAAGCTATTGGTACAAATTGTAAACTGGCTTGGTATTGGGCTATGCACATCCCTCCCTTGAGAGTTTTCTGAATTATCCCCCAGACTCGGCAGGGAACAGAAGATGAAAGCAACTGCAGGGGAGCAGGATCTGGAGCATCATTGAGAGATTGCAAAAAACAATTCACTGCCAACAGACTGTCCCTGCAGGGTCCCAGTGCTATAGTCGTGGCCTGGACTGGCACGCTGCCCCTTGGATGCCCAATTAGACGGAACTCGGGTAAATCTAATGCAGAGTATACTTGATCTCTGCTTCACCACTCAAATGAACAGCATGGGAAATTGAGTCTGACCTCATGAGTCAGCCCTGGACAAGCTCCTAACTCCGTCTCTCCCTCCAGGTAGCCAATCTGTTGACTGAGGTGTTAGGGCTAGGACAGAGGGGAGGGCCACAAACTTGATGGATAGCTTCAAAGGTAACTTTAAGGGGGCAAGTCAGTAGTTTGCTCTGAGAATTTCCTTGCAAGTGAGTGGATTAGCCAGCTCCACAATGAACTCAATCCAGCAAAAGCAAAAACTAGAGGTAAAAGGATACTCAAGTTGATAAGTTTGTGACTCTGACTGTCTGAGGGATGTGAAAAACTAAAGAGCAGTTGGCTCCCATCTCCTCAAAGGGATAACTGGATACATTCAATCCAGTATTGTCCTACCCTGAACCACAACATTGACAAAAAGCAATCAAAAGCAAAACTGAAGAAACCTGGAAACTGTTACTTCTCAGGAGAGAAAACGACCTTAAAAAAAAAAAAATCTCAGTCAAGAAACTTATGCAGGAAGGTGGCTGAGTGAGAATGACATGGGAATGACCGTTGAACGGTGGTGGCAGTGATGGGGAGGGTCAGAGGCCCAAGGACGACGTCTTGTCTTGGGACAGCAGGAGGGTATGCAAACATTTTCCGGTGGTCCCTGGCTCCCCAGGAAACGTGGGAGTCCTGCCTGCATCTAACCTGGTCTAAAATAAGTGAATTCAATTGTTGCCAGCAAGCTGGGATCCAGTGATCCAGCCAGCAGGGAGAGTATTTAAAAAGGGGAGACTTGTAGACCACAGTCACACGGGGTGTTTGAAACCTTTGGCACCTGACAATTTCCCATGCGTGTGCATTTCGCCCTCCCCAAATCAGTCATTTGAATGGATTTTATCTGGTTTTGTCCCTTGCCTCCCAATCTGGAGTTCTGGAAAGAAGGGAAAGCGTTTTCTAGTTGGGGACCTTGTTTTTCCCTTCCCTCGCCCCCCGGAGATTTGGAGAGGCAGCAGAAATGTTGTAGAGCACCCGTGTCCCTGAAGGAACAGCCCGTTGCAATGCACGACCATCACTATAGATCTACGATTTATGAAAATAAAGCAATATGTGCCTGTTTCGGTGCCTGCCGTTTGCCTACCAATGGTGCAGTGTTCACCATTCCAGCCCTCTCGGCATTCACATTTGCCATCCTTACAGGTCCCGTGCTCAATGCAGCGGGGGTGGCACACGCGCTGGTCACAAGCGGCGCCTGTCCAGCCCTCTTCACAGCGGCAGGCTCCCCCGACGCAGACGCCGTGAGTGCCACAGTCTACTGGGCACACTTCTGGAAGAAAAACAATGATTACAGCTCAACACCACAGCTGGCAAAACCCTCCACTGGAGGCCAGACCACACACATGGCCTGGGTCCCTGGAGCAGGCCCCACAGCCCAGCAGGTGTGTCCCCACGGGGGGAGGCCCGAGCCTCCACCGGGCTGGGTACGAACTGTTATGTGGCTTCTAGAGCTGCGGTTCCCACGGTTGGGTCCCTAAAGCAGCAACATCGCGGTCCCCTGGGGACTTGGGACAAATGCAAATTCTTGGGCCTTGCTTGGACCTCCTGAATCAGACACTCTGGGAGGGGGGCTCAGAAATTTGTTTTCCCAAGTCCTCCGGGTGGTTTTGATGTGCACCGGAGTGTGAGAACTACTGTTCCAGAGCTTGAGGCCACCCCAGGCAGAGGTCAGACAGATGCATGTGGATCCTGACTCCCTGGCCAGCTGAGATTTTGACCCTTTTGAGAGCCTGAACTGACCAAAGGTCACTCGGGAAGCCCACAGCTCCATCTCCACAGTGATTGCAAACCCAGCCATCAGCCTGATCGGCACCTTGTGGCAATGAAGACCGCTCTAATTGTGCTACATTTACACAGCTTCTTTCTCAAAGGAGCTCAAAGTCTTTTGTGCTTGGGGAGGAGACAGACAGACAGATATACACTCTCTGGCGTTCCAGACCTCTCACTCGAGGACAAGCACGTGCCAAGACATTCATCCTTACGACAGACTGCTGAGGGAGGCATGGCTCATCGTGCCTGGGCAGGGAAAACCCAATCAGGAGGGGCAGTGACTCACTTGAAGTCACACAGCATATTGGAAGCAAGCTTGGGCCTTGGATTGAGGGCTCCTCCTCCCCCATCCTCTGCAGAGCTTGGCCTGGACCCCCGGCATCAGCGTTGAAGCCAGAGGCGAGTGGGCTGAGAAGACGTCTCAAAATAGCCCATTTGAACTGACTCTTTTTTTTTCTTTTGGAATGAAATATTCATTTCTTTCCCATTGTAGGCAAAGCTTCACATATATTCCCTTCCTGATTGCCATGGCAATCTAACAGCTGTCTCACTACCCAGAGGAAGGGGGCGGAATGATGATCGCTTGCTTGGATAGGCACTTGTCACTGTGAATGGAACCATTCTCGGGTAGGTTGGGACTGGCTTGAACTGTTGAACCGTTCCATTTTAGGGTCACTCGGGAGGTAAGACACATATTCTTAATTTTAGGAAAATAAAGTGTACCGCGCAACTTCATTATTTTCCTGTCACTGGAGTATTGCAGAGTTTTATAACATGTTCACACGGCACCCTGAGGGAGCCTCTTTTCTGTTTTATAGGACGTTCCATTCAGTTTGTCTGGGACTGAATTGTTCTGTTTTGTTTTCTGGTACCTTGAGGGAGTGTACAGAAGAAAACCTATAATGCAAATGGAAGCATCCCTCCCGGGCCCCTCATCCGTTTGTAGTGATGAAACAAACGAGGCACGAGAACCCGTGGTGTTTTTTGTTTGTTTGTTTGTTTGTTTCTCAGGATCACAGACTCCATGACTGAGGAAGAGAGAGTAAGAAAGGCACTATGCAATTACCCTATGTCCCTTCATCCCAAGCTAAGTGTGAAGAGTAGATTCCCACCCATTTGGGCTCACAGAAGGAGCACGGGGCTTGAGTGTTGGGAAAAGTGAGGAGGAAACCTCTTGGCTTACCAACAGAGCAGTCGGGACCCATCCAGTTGGGATCACAGCTGCAGAGACCCGTGTCGGGGACGTAAGTGCCATGCCCACTGCACTGGTCTGGGCATTGGACCCTTGCCAGCTCACAGTTTAGACCACCCCAGCCAGGGCTGCAGAGGCATTCTCCATTTACGCAGACCCCATGGCTGGAGCAGGTGGGATCCAAGCAATCAACTGAAAACAAAACAAAAAGAGGAAGAGTATTGATCACTCATGGGGGATGGGCCACGAGATGCCAGCTTGCTGCTCTAGAAATCGGTAATTCACTAACTCCTATCCCCTGGCAAGCAAATGGAGCAGCCCAGGTAATACTTACGTGGTCTCTTGAAGAACAACCCATAAAAAACTCAAGACTTTTTTTATTTTCCAAAACACTGAATCTCAAACTTGAAGAGAAGGTAAGAGAAAGAGGGGCTTTCTCAAGCACAGTTAGGAAGAACCAGAAAGAGACGTGTGTCATTCAATGCTGAGAACCTTGTACTTACAAATGTTAGTACCTTCAGTAAATCATATCAGAGCTTCTGAGCCCGGGACATGAATGCTGGTGATATCTCTACATGTACCCCCAAGCCCAATTATCCCTCACTATCAGAGAGGAAAAGAAGGCTCATTCTAACTTCACTAATACTTGCCTTCAGAAGGTAACAAAGGATTACAAAGAAAACCAGTGAAACTCATAAATGAGTCACTTTCCTAATTAAATGTCACTTAGGCTATGTCTAAAATTAGGTTTCATTCTCCAAACACACATCTATTGCAGGAGTTAGTAAAAGAGCAGGATAGAAGAGGTGAACCTGGGTGTGGAAATGATCCCAAAGAGGTAACCATCCTATACATAATCAGGAGGGGCCTGAATGGGTGAGTGCCTGGCCGAGGTGCTGACACCGTCTCAGACTGTCAGTCAGAGGAGTGAATTCTGGTCACTGTCATTCTTGGCAGTTTCATGGTCTGATTGTTTGGCCATCTTAATACTCAGAGTGGATATGCATCCAGTAGGTAACATGAAGATTCTCACTGTAGAAGCAACTCAGAATGAGGAGAGGTGTGAGCTGCAAAAGCCAGTTCTCAAAGACAGGACTTTTTGCATGGGAATGTGACCCCAAACTTTGGACATCTATCCAGGCTCAGAGTTGGGCAAACAGGGCTTTGTAGAGGAAGACCAACTTCCTCAGGTGTTCCTAGAAAATGATGCAGAGATGTTTGGAGAAGAGGACACTGCACACTGTGGGGGTCTGAATGGCGAATGGTGCTCCTGCAGATGGCTCAGATACTGTCTTGTGGATCAGAGAAATAGGCAGGTCTCATCGCCTTATTTAACTAAGACACCCATTTTCCTCATTTTAACAGCTTGGAAATCAGGTCTCTCGGCCTAGAGTAAAGCATTTGCTTCTGCCATCACCTGGGGGCACAGTCAGCTTGAGACTACTTTAAATTCCTTTCTTGAGGTTTCTTGGACCACACTGCTGGTGTAATTGAGTCCCTCATGTGCATGCGTGCCATCTTATAGTTCCAGTCCTCAGAGATTTTGATTTCTCTCTCTGCCCAGTGCCAAGATTGAAACATGCAAGATTTTTGGTGTCTATATAATTCACCATGACACCAAGATGGCAACCCTTTGAGGTCGAGCTTTTTGTAGCATAGTCTCAATTTTTTTTTCCTCTTATACCATACAGAATAATGGTATTGATGATATCTTGGCTCTAAACATGACATTATTTAGATTACCCATGCCACAAACTGTTTCATTTTGGGGGATATCAGACTTCAGGAATTTGGATTTATTAGAAATCACAGTATTCCATGAAGTTTCCAAAGAGCACTGCTCTCTTGAGGCAACAATAAGAATTTTCAGTGTAAGGAGATGTTTCTGAGCTGATCCAATTGAATCTTCTCAGGAAGATATTATTTGTGAAAACCAGCTCAAAACTATTTGAGCCATGGGGAAACAGAAGCTGCCGCTGATTTAACAGAAATCAAAAATACACTCTCACAAAGGGGAATTTCAGTGATTTATTATTAGTTGGAGATATTTATGATGATGTTAGTTGCTCTGGTTGCAATCACTTTAAGGTTGCATCCATTGTCTTGGGGACTATAACTTCTGACGATATGAACCCTTTCTGATACCTTCAGATTTGCTCAGGATGGCGGAGTGCATCTGGAGGTAAATGAATCGAAAGTTTCAAATACATAGAAGACATTTACAAAGAGGCTGTGCAATGCTTTTGGTGTCTGTCTCATGCTTAGCATGGCTAACAAAATATAGTAAGTGTTCAATACACAGTTGATACAGAAATGAATGGCAGACTTTGCTATAAGCACTTGTCGTTAGTGAGACAAACATCCATGAAGAACTGAGAAGAAAGAAACGGTGCTAACAATTTCTTGCTTTGGGGAGGAATGCTATGTAATTTGGGATCTGCACAATATGAACTAATTCATTCAGAATCAATCTTGTCCATGTTCTTCTAACAGTAGAAAATCCCAAAGTTGTAGTTTTTCCTCTGTCCCTTTTTCTAATACAGCAAAATCAAAATAGACACAAAGATATCTCATGTGCTATGTGTCCTCAAAATTACTCTCCATCTATAATTAGCTATTTAAAATGTTTGGTGAGGTGCCAACAGCTAGGAGCTTTCAAAAAATTCAAAAAAATATATCATAATCTTTTTCTTAAAAGGATGAAATAAAAAGTGATATATCCCCCCCAAAAGAAAGCAAAAAGAAAATGTCATTTTTCTTCCAGATAAATTAGTTTTCTCTTCTCTATCTTAAATTATAATATGAAGAAAGGAGGAAAATCCACTGGGATTTATTAGCCCAGGAGTGGAATGTCATCCAAAGAATCATTTATTATGTCTAGAAATATGAGCTAACTCTTTCAGTTATACCAGTAAATATGCCCTTTGTGCTACAGAATTACAGCAGCTGATGGAATAACTAAATTCAGACTTCAAGAAGAGCAGTTTCACTATGAATTTTAAATTTGGTTCCAATTTCATAAGATGGTCTTGTGGCCACATCCTTAGAGTCTTCAGCAGGCAGGAGGGACAACGGCATTTTACGAAGCTTTATAAATAGAAACAGTGTTATACTTAAAAGGGGGACAGTGGCCTTTACCAGCTAAGTACCATGTGCCTTACAACACCAGCCCCCCGGCAGCTGAAATCATTAGAACTCATTTAGTCTTGGGCCCTCTGTAGGTTTGACAAAAAAGGGTTGTGAATGCAATTTCTATCCCTAAGGATAAAAAAAGAGGTCAAGGAGTTTTACAAACAATATGTCCTATAAACCCCTGAAGAACCATGAATTACATTTATGAAGTTAAATGTCATTGAAAAATGACTCAACCATGAAACTGACATGAAAACATGGCTGACTTAAACTAATATGTCAATTCCTCGCTCATCACCTTCTCACTCCCCCAGACATCATTGAATGAAACCTCGGGAATCCGTCCTTTCATTTTCTTGTGCAAATTTGTTAATAGTACAACAATGTTTATGCAGCAAAAATGGAAGATGGCAACTATTGATTTCGTTGCCATGGTCATTTCAGGTAAATTGTTTGAACGTTATGACTATGATGAATATCAGAAATAAAAAAGCTAAATGGAAGAAAAAGTGCTGATCCAGACTTTCTGATTCCATTTCCTATTTTGAAAACAGCATATGAATCACCTCGGTTCATTCTTTTTGGGTAGCAGAAATCAATAGAGGAGATTTCATCCTTTCATAATGATCCACGTGGCTTCCTTGTTTTGTTGGATGGTTAATTCATTTGGAACATTTAAATAGGACGGGTTGGGAGAGTAAGAAAGTTGAGAAATCACTTGAAATTCTACTCATATAGATATGCGCAATCTTTACTGGAGGGAAAAAATTCTAAGACGGGCAATGTCATTGCTCTATCATTTCGTTCTCGCCAAATGATGTATGCAAAAGGTCGTTTTAACCTTTCTTGTCATATTATTGGCCTCTCCCATGTTTTCAGCAAATGCGGCTTTGCCTTCTGCAATCCATTTATCTTTAAGAACTTTAACCTTTCAAGCAGGGTTATTAAATCAGTCCTTCCTCCATCCAAACTCCCAATTTGGTTTTATGATGCAGATGGAGGGAGGCTACCTTTTATAATAGAGGAAAAAATCTATAGAGTGTTGAGCAAATGAAAATCTGGGGGTCAGACTTCTGGGTCCCATTAAGGGCATTACCACTGTTGTATTGGAAAACCTTAGAAGAATAATGTCATGGAAGCGGCCTCTTTGTAACCAGAGTTCTAAAAACTATGAAAAGGGAGATTTCAGAAGGGGAACTTTTGTATGTTACTACGGATAAGTTACTGTCATTACTTTGTGGTAAAGGCTACAATGATTGGTTACGTTTTACAGGACACTGGAGATCCATAACTTAATGGGATGTGAGGTCAGATCCCCTCACACCTGAGAACCTCATAGCACCTGAGGTCCTTTCTTACAGCTTGGCAGTGAGCAGCTGAGGGAGAACACAGGATATGGCGTCTAACAGAGTCTTTTCTTGGCGGGCATCCTGAGTGGTCTTCTCAAGCTGTTTCACATGGGGTAGGCTGTGGGGTTCACCATTTCCCTTAGTTTGTTGGGAGAGTTGACACTTCTTTTTCCACTGGGAACATGGGAGGGAAAAGGCTGTTTGAGTTGTATGGGGATGTTTGCCCGGGAGACTGAAGTAGAGGAAAGCTGCTCAGCTGGTAAAGAACAACTGAGCCAATTCAAAGGTTGGGGAGTGGGCTGGGATGGACAGCACCTAGGCTCGTGCCTTCCTACCAATTCTGCTTGATACTTCATATAAAGAGAAACCATAGATGGACAACCAGAGGCCATATTCTGGAAATGCAAGTCTGACTGCTTTCTATGGACATTATTTTTGCTAAAATGTACACAGACATACGTGGGCACTGATTCCTGGGGACAGTTAAGAAAAAAAAACACAGCTATAGGGAAGACAGGGAGATTAAGGATTCTTGTGGTTTTTTTGTTTGTTTGTTTTGTTTTGTTTTCTGGATAGCTTTAGTAATTCCCAAATCAGAGGATTTTAAATAAAGCAAAGAAAAGAGGAAGGAAGATAGGAGAAGGGGAAGAAAGAAAAAAAAGGAAAAGAAGGAGCAGGAAGGGGAGGGGGAGGAGTTCCAGGCAAAGAGCAGAAAGACAAAGGCAGAGAAAGCAATTTAAAGAGGAAAAGTAGCTAATTAACATAAAGAACGGTAAAACAAAGCATTCCTTCCAGAACCACTCCACAGGCCTGTGTTTTCTACAGTCTTAGAAGTCTACGAAAGCCAAGGTGTTTCGAGTTCTTTGTGCAAAATATTGAAGTTTCCTTTGCAAAATGCGGAGCCTTGGATTGGGCTCATTAGCAAAAGTCTGGGCCTGCAGACACCTCCCACCTCTGCTGCTGCCCAGGCTGGCCCTGCAGCGCTTACCTTCCTCACAGTGCTCGCCTTTGTAGCCAGCTGAGCACACACAGTTCCCATCAATGCAGGAGCCGTGGCCCCCGCAGGAAGGATCGATGCACTGATTCATGGGCACATCACACTCGGCGCCTTTCCAGCCGCTGTAGCACTGGCATGTCCCTTTAGAATACTGTCCGTTCCCACTGCACAGGACAGGGCAGGCAGCTGCAAAAACCAGAGACAGAGCACCAGGTCACAGGGGGGAGTGCCTGACAGGTTGCATGCATCTAAGAAGGTAGAGCCCACCTGGCATTTCAGCTTTGCTTGCAGTGTTCTAGGCTGGGGACTCTGGTTGTGGAGGTGCACAGCCGACTTCAAATGTAACCATCGCAATGACAACCACAAAAATGCTACCAATAACAGTAGGGACCACCAATTCTATGCTTGTTATGTGCCAGGCACAGCATCAGACGCTCTATGTGCAATTTATTACTTAACCATCATAATTATTTGATGAAGTGGAGGCTAGAATCCTGATGCCCATTTTATGCATGAGGTACAGACTGGTCAGGGTAGGTGGCCAAAGTCACAAAGCTCAAAAGAGGCGGAATCCCCTTGGAAAGCAGGTTGGCCCAACTTTCAGCTGCGCCCTTGACAAAGCTACGTGGACGCACACGATATTTTCAGTGGCACAGGGAATCAGATCCCGTTTTGCTGGGTATTTTACCCTCTGGTTAGATGGCTCCTATTCCTGACAAGCTGGTGTCCATTAAAAAAGGAAAGGGGATAGGCCACGGTTTACACACTTAATCTCTTAATGCCTTAGTTTCCTTATCTAGACCACAAAGGGATAACTTTGCCTACCTCAAAGCATGACATGTGTAATAAAGTATAGACTAAATATGCCTAGACTATTAAAAAAAAAAAAGAGCAAGAAGGAGGGTGCAGCTGGAAGATAGGAAAGCTCTAGTAGTCCTGTTTCGGCTGGGACTCTCCTGCATCCCTTGATAAGAAGAAGGCTAAAAATCAGTGAGGACCATCTGGTATGAGATTATCAATGGTTTTTACCAGTTTCGCCTTAATCGTGCCAACTCACCCCTTTTAGAGAGTAAGAGTGGGATTTTAGTGGTCACCTTTAGGCTTTGGGCTTTACGTTTCAGAATCCATTTGTAAAGAACCTAAACCTCCTGGTTCTCGCGTGATTTGGAATGCACATGTACGTGCGTGTGTACAGCCCATGCTGTGTCCCTGTCCTATGAAGCAGTGGCACATCTAATCAGATCACTCTGCGGTCAGTGGTGCCACACCGGCTCATCAATCATCCCCTGTTGTCAGGTTTCTGTCTCGTTTTTATAATAATTAACTTCCCTTCTGTGAGTGTCTAATTTCCCAGAGCTCTAGTAAACTCCTTGAGGACAGGACCACGTTCATCACTGTTGATTTCCTTTCAGCTCTGCATTCATCAATGCTGACGTAAGTAAATATTTCTCCTATGTTCCTGATATTTAGAGATCCTCAAATAGGGAGGTTATGGGCAAGCGCTAAAAGGACATTTATGAAAAATGTGGAAACAAAACAGTTTCTGGAGTAGACCTCATGCTGCACACACAGTGCCTTTTCTGGGGGGAAGTGCATGTTTTAACTTAATTGGAAACTGACTTGAAACAAAAACATCTCAACAGTTGACGTATGATTGAAGGATATCCTCCCTGAAAACATTTTATAATAAATACAACAGTTGTGAAAATTATTTAGGGTATAATTCCCAGTAGAATTCTTATCCTTCTGAATCTACCAGAGGACAATAAATAACGAGTTCAAAAGTGAGAACAGCAAAGCCACATATTGAATTTTGGATGGACTCTCCTTAAATGTAGGGAGCATGATTTCTATCCCCAGGATACATAAGCAGAGATCTGGACAGAGTTGCTACCCATACTGATGGTCTAAGAGAGGGTAGAAGAAAACTTTGAACCCAGAGTGCCCAAGATTCAGGTTAGGAACTGTTCAAATATGAAAAGCATGAGAAAAAGTATGGGCTTATGCAAAGTTTTGGGAGGGTTTTGAAGACAAAGTAAATTTGTTCCATATCAGTGCTTTACAGAACATGCAAAGCTCTATGGCAGGGATGGCAGAGGTATGCACATGAACTACTATTCGCCCTTCTTGCACCTCTGCAGACATCATCAAGTGAGCATGATCATGGCATCTTGTCACCCAGAGCCTAGACAGGGCCTCAAAAGCTTCAATGCAGTGCCCAGAATGAGACCTGCAAGAAGGCAAAGTTGGCATTCGAGAGAAAATCCACTTTCCATTTCTGATCTAGGTAACATTAAAGGTATCTCTTCTACTGGAGAGACTAGAATTGGCGCCATTTCTTACCCCACTTCTACTCTCGCCCACTGAAATAAGAAACTAGTGAGAAGGGCAGCCACACATGTAGTGAAATGAGCTTCCAAGGCTGTTTCTGACTTGAGGATTCTATATTGGACAAGCTGCCATGAACAGCAGAGAAAGTTACATCAAATCACCACCACTGGACTCCCACTGCACCTTCTTTCCTCTCAAAGAGTAGAAGAGGGTAGAAAGTAAGGAGCAAATAAGTACTGTCTTTATTAATTGATAAAGTGCAGTTATAATATTTTATTTATTCATATTGAAACTATTTTTCTTCTGCATAAACTCCATGTGGTGAAAAAAAATAGGATTGTCTGAAAGGTAAGAATGGATTTTATTTAAAACTAGGTGCCTGGGAAATCAAATTTAAAATGTGACCTACTTAAATTACTCAGGGGAAAAAATGGAGAATAGTGAGGTCAGAGAATTCTCCACATTCTAAATGCAGCCTTCTTTCAATATGTTTGCTGTGTGCTCACCAGGAGTGTGGTAAAAAATGCAAAACTCTGTGGTGCTCTCTGGAAAGCGGGGCACTGGATGGGCTTGGCTGATGCCACATAAAAAAGCAGAAGCAGGGGCGCCTGGGTGGCTCAGTCATTAAGCATCTGCCTTCGGCTCAGGTCATGATCCCGGGGTCCTGGGATCAAGCCCCACATCGGGCTCCCTGCTCAGCAGGAAGCCTGCTCCTCCCTCTCCCACTCCCCCTGCTTGTGTTCCCTCTCTCACTTGTGTCTCTTTCTCTGTCAAATAAATAAATAAAATCTTAAAAAAAAAAAGTGGAAGCAGCTTAAAGAGGAATGAATTTCTTTAGTAGTCCATTTGCCACTGGGGCAGAGTACAAAAGCCAGAAGCGAGCCTTCTAGTGGTCGCTGGGCTGACCTGCACGGAGAGCACCATCCTTCAGGAGTAACTGACTCATTCTCAGACATAACTCAACCCAGAGCTTCACAGGATGTAAGGCTCAGCCTGATCCTCATTTGAGAGTCTGAATGTGAAGTGGGGGACCTCTTGTTATTCATAACTCTTCTTGTATTTTTACTATCACTAAATCTACATGATTTTTTTTCTGACAGGTTATAGGACAAACAACTCCTGACTCCACACACCCTGCCCAGAGGTAACATAGAACAGAATTGGAAAGAGCAAGGATTTTGGTATCATAAAGATCTGGCTTTAAAACCTGGCCTGTCACTGACCAGTTTTGGGATTTTGGTCAGATTACTGCATTTCTCTGAGACCCAAGTTTACCTTCAAAATATTGTCTTTCAGGGTTGAGGGGAGCATTAAATGCGATTACGTGTGCAAGGACTCAGTAGCTGACACACGGTTTACGATGAACAGATGTTCCCTCTGGAAATTCCAAACTGAGTCTCCAGATTGACTGCAAGGGTTAATAACATTAAAAATGCAGTATGTCTCAGATGTACACATGTATGGGCACATGCACGCACACTCACACACACACACCACCACCACCTCCCCCATAAGATTTTCAAATAATACTAATGGAAAGAGCTCATCTTCTTCCCCTAATCTTCTCTGGTTGTGGGTGGGAGGTGGTTCTGGAATCACATGTGGCATGTTTTACGTCCCTGCCTCTCTCTTTCCTCTTTCTAAGGCTTACAGGAGCAGCACACTGTGCATTCAAGCTACTATTTAAAATTAATTAAAATGTTTGTATAAAGTTACTATTCTTGTTTTACTAAATCTAGTAGATGGAAGCTCTAAGACTCACACAGAAGGAAAATAAATTACCACTGTCACTACCAACTGACAAGTTAACGGACTGATGACAAAAAAAAAAAAAAAGATAAAATTTAGATTCACCTAAATGGTGTAAAACTCATTTTAATGATCAAACTGGAGCTTTTTTTTTTTTTTTCCCCTCTCCCAAAGTTCTCTGTGAGGGATGAAATGAATTATCAGTGTTATTTACTCAGTGGGAAGTAACAGGACAAGCCACCCAGGTCTGCTGTTTTAAGTAAAACAAGTCCCATCTACTTGAAGCTTGCAGTAGAGGAAATACCTGGAGAAAATGTAGAGATGTTGAAAAGGCTGACTCATAAGGCAGAGGGAAAATATCTGCATCTTGCCAAGTCATTTATAGGCAGGGCTAGATGTACAGAGGGAATTTCAGATATTGTGCTTTTTAAAAATTATTTGAAATATGATTGAAAGGCTCTGTGGAAAAGAGACTTGAGAAGACTTGAACCGAGTAATCTGGGTAAATTGTCAAAATAGCACTAACAATTGGTGGCCTTACTTCCCAGTTATTCAATAAATATTTATGAATAACCTAATATGTGCTAGTAGCTGGGTTAGGTGGTAGGAAAAAAGTGATGTAGAAATAAGGATGCCTTGATTCTCCTGAAGCAACTGAGGATGTAATATTTGGGTTACAAAGGCAAAGCAAGCAAAGTTCAGTGTCTTTAACATCAAAACTAGTGTCCCATTGTCTTTCCTGATTGTGGAATTAGCTTGGTGCTGAGCATAATGTGTTAGGAAAGGTAGGTTTCACTTCTTGCTAGGTCCCTGCAAATGGCAATATATTTGGTAGACAATAAAGCTTAACATCTACTGAACATGTATTCAAAAATAAATTCCAGAGTGATGTCACCAAGATGGTGACACTGCCTTGACTTTGTTCTCTTTCACAGGAAGAACAACTAACAACTATTCATGAATAAGATACCACTGAGAAAATCCTAGAACATGGGGGTGAGGCTGAAGACCCTCCTGCAGCTCAAAGACAGACTGCAGTAAGAGGTAAAATAAATGGCTACATTTGACTGCATTGTCTCTCCCCCATGCCAGGGCAGCAACATATGGAGACATCTCCCTGAGCCTTCAGCTCCTCCAGTGGGAAAAAAGAACCCTGGGGAAACAACCAGCCCCTAGCCCCTTCCCCCTCCCACCCAGCCCAGGCAAGGGTTGCTATGTGGGAGCCCTGACTCTGATCTCAGGGGAACTGCAGGGGGTTGCAGGGGAATCCTAACCATTTGGGATTGCAGGGGAATCCCAACCACTGGGAATCTGACTTCGAGGGAGCATGGGGAGGGGCTTGCCACAGCTAGTGCATGGATCTTGGCAGACCAAGTTCATACCTGCAGGGCCCAAAGGGTATCCCAACCAGCAGTTTTGCTCATCTACAGAACAAAGGTGGGGGTGTACTCTGATCAGGGGACTTGGTGGAATGCAGACCTGCCTGATTTGGATCTTTATTTATTTATTTTTAAAGATTTTATTATTTGACAGAGAAACACAGTGAGAGAGGGAACACAAGCAGAGGCAGAAGGAGAGGGAGAAGCAGGCTTCCCACAGAGCAGGGAGCCCGATGCGGGGTTCGATCCCAGGACCCTGGGATCATGACCTGAGCTGAAGGCAGACGCTTAACGACTGAGCCACCCAGGTGCCCCTGATTTTGATCTTTAAAAGAGGAGTTTTGTGGGCTCTAGAACCTAGTTTGCCCATACCCAAGCAAGGAGCTGAATCATAGCCCCACCCACTGTAGGGAGAGGGTCTTCCAGCCCTATCTGACCAGAAGGGCTGGTGACAACTCCTGGAAGCAGGGTAGCCCAATGGTGCTTGAGTTAAGAGGCAGACAGGAAGAGCTGATTGCCCCTAAAGCAAAGTTAGTACAAGGCATGGAGGGTTTCTGTGCTACGCACAGATAGAGGGATTAATTCATAGCCAAGGCTGAAGGTAGCTCTCAGGCCCTCCCACCTGGAGAGTCTGTTTGGAAATCAAGAGTAGCCTGGAGCAGTCCTTCCCCCCACCCCCCCAGGCAAGGGGGCTGAGACATAGCCCCACACACTCTGGAGTGTGACTTTTGGCCCTATATGCCAGGGCTGGCAAAAAAACTGTGAAAGCTGCATGGCCCAGTGGTGCTAGAGCTGAGAGTAGGGCAGGCAGAGCCAGCAGTTTACAGAGCAAAGCCAGTAGACCTGTTTGGCCCTGGAACTTGGAGTACAAGTCGGCATGTGTTAAGACAACAAAGAGTTTTACTGGTTTTAGAGCATCTTCCCCACAGTGCCCTGGCAGGGAATCTAATTTGTATCCCTGCTCATTGCTGAGTACAACCTTCAGCCTGTCTGACCAAGGAAACTGACCAGAGCACATGGGAAGCTACATAGCCCATTCAACAACCCTACATACAGTGGCATTTAAACAGAGAGCACAGCCTGTGGTTTCCTTTGTTTGTAGAGCAAAATGAGTGGCCTCATATGACTAGAGAATTCAATGAATACCCTGGCCTGATTTGAACTCCCAAACAATGAACTGTACAAACCTTGGGTCTTGGCCTGCTGCCCTGACTAATTCATAGTCCGTCCATTACTGACTATAATACCTAGTCCTGACTATTTATTAAGCCTGACCAGGGAATCCAGGAAACCATGGAGCCTATCCTATAGCTTCACTTGGGTAGAGAACCAAGCCAGCAGTCATATTCAACTGTTCTCAGCCTTGTCCTTAGGGCTCAAACAGTTGCCTTGCCCCCAAACGGACCATAATAGCAGGCCCCACCTGCCCAAGGACATTACCACTAGACACACCCAGAAAGCCAAAATGAGCTGACTGTTGAGGAACTGTATTTTCCAAAGCAAACCTGTAAAATCTAGAAGAAGAGTCCCATTACTCAAATGGGCAGATATTAACATAAAGAATCAAGGACCACAAAAGAATCAGGTAAATATGACACTACTGAAGGAAACTATAAAATTCTAATAACTGACCCTAAGAAATGGAGATGTATGAACTGTCAGACAAAGAATTCAAATTAATACTCTTAAGGAAGTTCAGTGAACTATAAGAAACACAACTAAGTGAAAGTAGGAAAATGATGTATAATCAAAATGAGAAGTTTGGCAAGGAAATAAAAACCATCAAAAAAATTCCTCGAGTTGAAAAATACAATAACTGAACTGAGAATTCAATAGAGAGTTTCAAAAGTAGTAGACTTGACCATGCAGAAGAAAGAATCTGTGAGCTGGAGGATAGAACATTGGAAATCACCCAGTCAATGGAGCAAAAAGAAAAGAATGAAAGTGTGAAGAAAGCCTATAGGAATTATAGGACACAATGAAAAGAAAATATATTCACATTATGGGAATTCCAGAAGGTGAGAAACAGAGAACAGAAAGTATACTTAAAGCAACAATGGCTGAAAACTGCCCAAACCTAGGGAGAGAAATGGACATCCAGATCCATGGGACTGAAAGTACCAAAAATAGGCTGAACTCAAATAGGGCTACACTGTGACACATTAATTAAGTTGTCAAAAGTAAAAGACAAAGACAGAATTTTAAGAGCAGCAAGAGAAAAGATCGAAGTTATATACAAGGGAATACCCATAGGACAATCAACTAATGTTTCCATAGAAACTTTCCAGGCCAGGAGAAAATGGGATGACATATTCCGAACATCGAATAAAACTAACTGTCAACCAAGATTTCTATACCTGGTGCAGCTGTTCTTCAGAAACAATGGGGGAATAAAGACTTACCCAAATAAACAAAAGCTGAGGGAGTTCATGACCACCAGACCTGCATTACAAGAAATGCTAAAGGAGTTTTGTGAGTGGAAGTGAAAGAATGCTAATTAACATCATAAAAACATAAAAAGGTAGTGTAAATCTCACCGGTAATGGTAAATATAGAATTAGAGTCTGTGATATGGTAATAGAGGTGCACAACAAACTTACAACTCTAGCTCTAGTTCTAAGTTATGCAATATAAAAAACATGTAAGTTGTAATAGCAATAATCTAAAATGTGAGTGGGAAAAGTGTAAAATATATGAATCTATTAAAATTAAGTTGTTAATAGTTTAAAAGATGGTGTCATAAGTTTAAAATATTTTATGTAAATTCCACGGTAACCACAAGAGAAAATCTTGTAGTAATTACCCAAAAGAATACAAGAAATAAATCTAAGTATACTGATGTCAAAAGACAACAAAACACACAAAAAAGATAGCAGGATAAGGAATAAGGAACAATGGATCTACAGAACAACCAGAAAACAATTAACAAAATGGCAATAGTAAGTGTTTACTTATCAATAATTATTTTAATTGTAAATGATTAAAATCTCCAGTCAAAACACAAAGAGTGGCTGAATGGATAAAAAAATAAGATTTAACAACATGCTACCTAAGAGACTTGTGTTAGCCTCAAAGACACAGAGAGTGAAGGGATAGAAAAAAGGACATTTCAAGTAAATGGTAACAACAACTACAACAACAACAAAAGGCAGAGTAGCTATACTTATATCAGACAAAAGAGACTTTAAAAATGATAAAAAGAAACAAGGAAAGTCATTATATAAAGGGGTCAATACATCAATAAGAGAAAAACAATTGTAAATATTTATGTGCACGACATTGGAGCACCTAAATATATAAAGTGAAAACTAACAGAGCTAAAAGGAGAAATAAACAGTAATACAATAATAGTTGGGGACTTTAATACCCCATTCTCAACAATGGATAGATCATCCAGACAGAGAATCGATAAGGAAATAGCTGATTTGAACAACACTATGATCAAATAGACCTAATAGACAGATACAGAAGCTTCTGCTCAACAACAGCAGCATATATGTTCTTCTGAAGCACACATAAAACATTTTCTAGGATAGATCATATGTGAGGCTACAAAACAAGTCTTAGAAAAATCAAGAAGATTAAAATTATACCAAGAACCTCCCAAACCACAGTGGCATGAAACTAGAAATCAAGAGCAAGGGGAAAACTGGAAAATTCACAAACACATGGAAATTAAACAACATCTTCCTGAACAAACAATTGATCAAAGAAGAAATTAAAGGGGAAAAAGATTTCTTGAGACAAATGAATATAGAAATACAACATACCGGAACTTACGGGATACAGCAAAAGCAGTTCTAAGTGGGAAGTTTACAGCAATAAATGCCTACATTAAGAAGCAAAAAGAGCCCCAATAATCAACATAACTCTATGCCTTAAGGAACTAGAAAATAAAAAACCTAAGCCCAAAGTTAACAGAAGAAAAAAATTGTAAGGATTAGAGCAGAAATAAATGAAATAGGGAACAGAAAAACAATAGGAAAGATTAACAAAATTAAGAGTTGGTTCTTTGATAAGATAAACAAAATTGACAAGCCCTTAGCTAGACTAACCAAGGGGGGGGGGAAGGATCCAAATGAACAAACTGAAAAATGAAAAAGGAGACATTACAACTGATAACACAGAAATACAAAGAATCAGAAAAGGCTACTATGAACAGCTATTCACCAACAAACTGGACAACCTAGAAGAGATGGAAAAATTCTTAGAAATAAACAAATTACCACTAAGGAGACTGAATTAGTAATAAAAAAAAATCTCCCAATGAAGAAAAGCCCAGAACCAGATGGCTTTATTGGTGAATTTTACCAAACATTTAAAGAAGAATTAACACCAATCTTTCTCAAACTCTTCCAAAAAATTCCAACTGGAGATCCTGTTTGGGAAACTCAGAGTAGCCTAGAGTGGCCCCTCATCTTCCCACCCAGGCAAGGGGGCTGAGAATACATTTTATGAAGCTAGCATTGTCTGATATCCAAACCAGAAAATAACCCTACCAGAAAAGAACACTACAGGCCAGTATCCCTAATAAATATAATGCAAAACTCTCACCAAAATACTAGCAAACTGAATTTAGTGGTACATTAAAAGGATCATTCACCATGATCAAGTGGGATTTATCCCTGGGATGTGAAGATGGTTCACATACATCAACCAATTAATGTGACATATTACATTAATAAAGGGAACCAAAATAATACCATCTCAATAGACACAGAAAAAAGCATTTGACAAAATTATCATCCATTTGTGATAAAAACTCTTAACAAATTAGGCAAAGAAGGAACATATCTCAACATAATAAAGGCCACATATGACGAGCCCATAGCTAACATCACAGTCAATGGTGAAAGGCTGAAAGCTTTTCCTCTAAGATCAGGAACAAAACAAGGGTGTCCACTCTCATTACTCCTATTCAACAAAGTATTAGAAGTACTAGCAAGAACAATCAGGCAAGAAAAAGAAATAAAAGGCACTGGAATTGGAAAGGAAGAAGTAAAATTGTCTCTATTTGCAGATGACATGATTTTATACAGAGAAAACTTTAAAACATTCAACCAGAAAACTTAGATCTAATTGATGAATTCCATAAAATTGCACGATACAAAATTAACATACAAAAATCAGTAGTATTTCTATACACTAACAACAAAGTTTTTGAAAAAGAAAGAAACTAATGCCGTTTACAATAGCATCAAAAACAATAAAATACTTAGGAATAAATTTAACTAAGGAGGAGAAAGCTCTCTATTCTGAAAGCTACAAGACACTGATGAAAGAAATAAAAAAAGACACAAATAAATAGAAAGGTATCCTATACTTATGGACTGGAAAAATTAATATTGTTAAAATGTCAGTATTACCAAAAGTCATCTATAGATTCAATGCAGTTTTTATCAAAATTCCAATGGCATTTTGGTTCACAAAAGACCACAAATAGAAAAAGAAATCCTGAGAAAGAACAAAGCAGGAGATATCATACTTTTTGGGTTTAAGCTATACTGTAAAGATACAGTCATCAAAACAGTATGGTCCTGGCATAAAAGCAGACACATAGGTCAATAGAAAGAATTGTAGAGTCCTAAAACAAACCCAATCGTATATGGTCAACTAATATTTGGCAAGGAAGGCAAGGGCATTTACTGGAGAAAAGGTAGTTTCTTCAATAAAATGGAGCTGGGAAAATTGGATATTCACATGTAAAAGAATGAAACTGGACCCCTCTCTTACATCACTCACAAAAATTAACTCAAAATAGATTAAAGACTTAAATGTAAGACCTGAAACTATGAAACCCCTAGCGGAAAACATAGGAACAAAGCTCCTTAACATGGATCTTGCTAATGATTTTTTTGGATATGACACCTAAAGCACAAGCAACAAAATAAGAAGAAACAAGTCGGACTACTTCAAACTAAAAAGCTTCTCCACAGCAAAAGAAAACCATCAACACTGTGAAAGACAACCGTCAGAATAGGAAAAAAAACATTTGCAAACCCCATCTACCTGGTAAGGGGTTAATATCCAAAACATATAAGGGAGTCATACAACTCAATAGCAAAAACAAACAAAAACAAAAGCAAATAACCCAATTTAAAAATGGGCAAATGACCTGAATAGGCATTCCTTCAAGAAAGATATACCAGTGGGTACATGAAAAGATGCTCAACGTCACTAGCCCTTAAGGGAAATGAAAATTAAAGCCACAATGAGATATCACCTCATGCCTGTAAGAATGGCCATCATTAAAAGATAAGAGCTAACATATGCTGACATAGATGTGGAGAAAAGGGAACATGTGTGCACTGTTGGTGGGATTGTAAATCGGTATAGCTCCTAAGGAGAAGAGTATAAGGATCCTCAAAAAATAGAACCACCATGAACAGCAGTTCCACTCCTGGGAATATACTCAAAGTGAACAAAACCACTAACTCAAAAAGTTATCTGTGCCCCCATATTCATAGGAGCATTGTTAATCACCACTAAGACATAGAAACGATCTAAATGTTCACTGATGGGCAAAGGAATAAAGAAGTTATGGTGTATATACACAACGGAATATTATTCAACCATAAAAAATGAGGACATCCTACTATTTGCAACAATATGGATGGAACTTGAAGGCACTATGTTAAGTGAAATGTCAGATGGAGAAGGACAAAACTGTACCATCTCATCTACATGTGGAATCTGAAAGAGCACAACAACAGACCAAACTCATGGAAAAAGAGATCATCAGACTTGTGGTTACCAGCCGTGGTGGTGGGGGGGGGTGGATTGGAGGAAAATGGTCAAAAGTTTCAGTCATAAGACAAGTAAGTACCGAGCTATAATGTACGGCACGAGGACTGCAGCTAACACTGTTGTATGATATATAGGACAGTAGTGAAGGGAGTAAAATCCTGAGTTCTCACCACAAGCAGAGAAACTTTTTCCTGTGTTACCTTTCTTTTCTTTTTATGAGCAAGACCTCTATATGAGGAGATGAATGGTAGCTGAATCTACTTGTGGTAATCATTTCACAATCTATATAAATCAAACCATCATGCTCTATGCCTTAAACTTATACAGTGCTGCATGTTAATTACTCCTCAGTAAAACTGAAAAAAAAATTCCACACAGATTAAAGATCTAAACAGAAAAAAAAAAGCTACAAAGCATTAGAAAAAATAGTGAAGACTAATTTTATTTTCTTGGGAGGAGGATATGTAAGGAAGACAAATTCTAGAGATTGAGAAGGAAAAGAAGATCGGGTTTGATTACATAGGATTTACATCTTCTATACTGCAAAGAATGCCCTAAACAAAATTAAGGGATGAGCAACCTCAGGAAGAAATATTTTTAACACATTTTACAGAATAAAGTTTGCTATTTGAAATACATAAAAAGCTCTTACAAATCAGTAAAAAGTGACGAATGAATGAAAACCTGGGCAAAGAACATATAAATAGAGATGTAACGTGCCAATAAAAGTATGAGAAGACACACAGCTTCACTAGCAATTAATTAAGTATAGATAAAATAATGAGGAGAAATAATCCTTGGCTTATTAGATTGGAGGAAAAAAAAAACATTCAAAAGACTGATAACCACCAAGACTGCCGTGGCTGAGGGGAAATGGGCTCTGTCAAACACAGCTGGTGGGGGCAGAAATGTAAACTAGCTCTCTGGGGCTGGGGATAATTTGTCACTGTCTGGATAGCTCTCTGACTCACTGTGCCCAACCGAGAAGCCTGTTGACCTCCGTGCCTCGGTTTTCCCTCCCTAGGAATTGGGCAGGGCGATAAAGGGCTCTTTGTGTAGGAAGAGTGAGGAGGTTGGAAAATAAAAGTTAGGAACAATTATAAAAGTACAAATGCAAAGATCACCAGCCATTCTGATCACAATGGTCACCTCTGACCCAAAGAGCAACCCCCACTTCCTGCCTGGAACATTCCAGTGCTAGTTGGTCTCAGTGGGGGCAAGATCCAGCAGGACCCCCACGAAGAGAAGGAGAAAGCAGAGGGCACTTCTGACAGACAGGGGCAGAATCTCTGGCCCAGAGGGCCAAAGTTCAGGTGCACCAACTTCCTCGTTCCTGTTCTGTCAAATGGCACATTAATAAGCAAGAAAGCGATTCAGGGAAGAATTTCCAGAAGGACAAAAAACTCATCAGGTGTGTCAGATCTCTGACATTCAGGAGCCATGTGGGGAAAGACGCACACGCTGACTTAAGCACGAAAGTATGGATGCTTTAATTAATCCGGGGTGAATTTAATTGCTTTAGTTAAGTGGAAATCGGGTTAAAAATGATGCAGAGCATGCTGGGGTGTGTTAAAAACATGACATATGAGTTGGATGAATCGATAAATTAAAAGTGCACAGATGTTTTAATTAAACCCAGGGAAGTTAACGAAGATCGCAAGAGACTTTTAAGCCTATGATTAATTCAATTCATTTAAAATACCTGTAGAGATATGGGGATGCCTCCATTTTGAGAGTTATAAAAGTTCTCAATCGGTAAGTGCTTAAGCTGTTCTTAAGAAACGTCTAAGTTGTGTGTGTGTGTGTGTGTGTGTGTGTGTGTGTGACTGAACATTAATTACATAATGAATATTTAAATTCTTCACAGTACACAGTAAACCTTTCTGCAGCTCAAGTCCAGAAATGAAGTCGCTTTTCACTTATTGTGTTTCAAGCAATGAGACGCGTCTGCAAATTATTGTTGTCTTGTTATCTATAAGCACGGAAGCTTCCAGAAGACCTAGAGGGTCTATTTATTTACTGCTGTCTCCCCAGCTGGTAGAGCACTGCCAGACATAGTGTAGGCTTAGGAGTTAGCTGAATTTCCCTTCATTTTTACTGGCTGTGTGACAATAGATGCTATTTTCAGCCTTGATTTCCTTATCTTTAAAATGGGACAAGAATTCAGGAGTACCTACCTGATTGTGTTTTTAAGAGGGTAAAACGAGATAAGGTCTATAAAGTGCTATGTACAGTGCCTGGCAAATAATAAGAAATCTATAAATGGATTTTATTATCATTTTTATTAGGAGAAAATTATTCTGACTCATCCCATTATAAAGGGACAGGTAAGGGTAAAGCACCCTCTTTCACATCACCCATCCCAGCTGACTTCCTCTCTTAACACTGCTTTATTTACTAATACAGAAGGTTTTCCTAAAACCCTACTACTTCTCCTACTCTGCATCATTGTTGACAGCAAGTTCCCCCAGGGTTAGTTAGGCACTCTGCTTCCTAAGGCCGCTTGGCAACTTACCTAGTCACTTACAAAGGGAAAAAAAAAAAAACAAAAACCTTTTTGGCCTCCAAAGCAATTTAACTTGGGGGAGGGCTCACTGATTTAAGCCCCGAGAAGTGATTTGTTTGGTAATACAGCAAGCACAGGAAACGTGAATAGCCAGTTTTGGAGGCTGTGGGTACGGACTCACAGGAGGCCACTACATAATGGGGAATGCAACTTCTACACGCTGGAGGCGGGCCTCCTCCTCCTCCGCGAGCCGGGAGCCGGGGTGGGGGTCAAAGTGACGTTGCTGCTTCTGGTCACAACTCTCTTTGGGGTGTCTCAGCAGAGTTCAAGGGCAATGTTATCTAGACTCAGACTTGAATGGCACAAGAGTCTTCTGGGGATCCCATAAGAATACAGATTCTGATTCAGAAGGGCTGGAATCAGAAGATGATTCTGATTCATCAGGCCTCAGGGTTTGGATATTCAACAAGCTCCCCAGGCTGAGGCTAGTACCCCAGACCTACTTATTAACTGAATCAGAAACGCTGGTGGGAGCCCAGCAAGCTGTGTATTAACAGGTGATTCTGATGAGTATGGTTCTAATGCCATACCTGGGCAAGTGCCTTATCTTCTCTGAGCCTCAGTTTCCTTAGCTGTGAAATGGGGATGATAATGATGTTATCGTTATGTTGTAGAGATGAAATGAGATAATCATATAAAACCCTTGGCATAGTGCCTCAGTCCCTTTGTACAAAGTGTTTTCCAAGTGCATCTACTTTAAGCCCCCTGTCCTGGGCCCTTGCTGCCAAGGAATTCCCGCACATTTTCTCCAGTTAGGGGTGGGAGGAAGGAGAGTTGGGATTCAGCCATCAAACCGCGATGTGCTGTGGCAGCCATCATGGCCCCTGGCCCTTGTGCATTAATGGGGATTGTGAGGGGAGCTGGGGGGAGCGGAGGGAGACAGGTGTGCAAGACAGAGTGTTTGAAGGAGCAACACACAGGGTGCATCCATGCTTGTTCCGCGGAGGACCGGTGTGGACCGGGTGTCTTTCACTGACAGGTGAGGCCAGCTGAAAAAGGAGGAGGGGGATTCTGTGTCAAGAAAGTTCTGTGGGAGGTGTTTCTGGGGCAGTGGGGAGGACCCCTCCACCAACAGGGAGGAGATAAAGGGCTTGTCATTCCTTTTCTGAATGCAGAAGTCCGCTAAGGGGAGTGACTAATGGGGAAAGCGGGTTACGAGGCAGTGTCCAGCTAGGACAGTCAGACAGCCTGAGCTGCCCATGTGGGCTTTGGGAGTTGTCGCTGCCCCCCTTTCAGGGGATCTTCCTACAAAGCCTCTATACCGTGTGGCCATTAGGGCTATAAGGCCAAGAGTCAGCCAGACATGGCCTCAAAATCTGGCCCTGCTATGTGACCTTGGGCAAGTAGCTTACTTTCCTTAAGTTTCTGTTTCTCCTGTAAAATAAGGAAAATAACAGGGATTTCAAAGACTCATGAAGACAAATACTAGCTAATATTTATGGAGCATTTGATATATGCCAGGCACGGTTCTACACACTTGACATGAATTTACTTTTTAGTCCTCACAGCAATGCGACAGGTAGTATTACTGTTTGCCTCCATTTTACAGATGAGAAAACCAAGGCTCATGGAGCTTATCTTTGACACCTAAAAATGGGTCCAGCTGACTGGAGGAGCACAGCTTCAATCCTAACAAATTCAAATTCTTGCTTTTGTTCTTAATCACTGTGCTCTTCTGAGATAATGCATATAAAATGCGGGATCAATGTCAACTCTCTTTTTTTTTCTTTCTTTTTTCATTCCTCCTCTTCCTTCCCTCCCTCCTTGCCTTCATTTAAATTTGTGCCTCAAAGTTGGCTGATTCATCACCACATGATTAATCTGATAAATTAGAACCCTGTTCTCTAGCACTCATTTGGTTCTTGCACATTTTCTGGCAATGTTTTCATCTTTACAAGTCTTATCCCCTAAATGCAAGTCACCAAACATTTAGAGACCACACACTGCTTCCTGGGTACCAAGCTGGGTGCCAGGAGGTGTGACAAAGGCGACGGCTAGAAACTTGTGATCTGGCAGGAGAAACGGAGGGAATCACCCAGCTAGAACCTGGAACAGCATGAAGGAAGGGTCACTGCCAAGATGTTGCCAAGCCCTGTGTGACTGCAGGGCCCTGTCTAGGGGTGTTTCAGGGAGGTGGGGACCTGTGAGCAGCAGTTTGATAGGAGAGGTTGGGATTGATGAGAACATTCCAGCTGAAGAAGCAGCATAGCCTGGGGCTATGACGCTTTATGGTGTATGGGCTTTAGTAGGAGATAATAGTGCACAAGCAACTTAAATCATGAAAGAACTTGAATGTCACTTTAAGAATGTTCTTTATTTTCAGAATATGGTCCTTGGCAACCTGCATCACAGCCCCCTGGGAGGCTTGTTAAAAATGCACATGCTGAGCCCCAGCTCAGTCCTATGGATTCAGAATTGGCTGGCATGGGGGTGACGAGCCTGGGAATATGCATTTGTAACAGCTTCCTCACGTGAATGTCTGCAAACCAAAGTCTGGTAGCCACTGTGGGAGGCACCTGGCTCCTGAAGGTGTTTGAAGAGAGTAATACCTGTACCTACTCCCCAGAGCACTGCAGAATGCTGGAGGTTGTGGAAAGGGGGAATGCCATCAGAGAGAGGCTGGTAGCCACATGCACAGGGCAGTGACTGGGAAGGTAGAGAGGAGAAATGGAGCAGAGCATGGAGGAGGTTGATGAAACAGGACTTGGCAAATGACGTGATGAGGGAGGTGATGGGATATCTCTGGGAGCTGGGAAGAGAGTGGCTTGAGCAACAGGCTCCAAAGTCAGATGGACTTTGATTTGAATGCAGGCTCAGCACTTTCTACTTAGTAAACTCTAGTCTCCTCTCCTATAGAGCTTTCTTGGGTTCAAACCCAAATCCTAGTGTGCAACCACGACACAAACTGCTTGCAAAGCGCATCTTCCTTATGCCTCACGTCTCTCAAGGCGAATTTCATGGTTGAGTATTAAGAGCATGGGCCAGACTGCCTGGTTTGAATCCCAACAATATCACTTGCTAGCTGAGTGACCTTCAGCAAGTCATCAAACCTCTCTCTGTGCTTCATTTTCCTCATCTGTAAAAGGGGATATAGTAGCCATACATAAAATAGGGCTACTGATGGTTAAATGAGATAACTATGTGGTTGCTTAGTACAGTGGTTGGCGCAGGGTAGGAACTCAATAAATGTCAGCAATGACGGATGAGGATGAGGAAGAGTTTGACTCGAGTGTTGGAACCCCAGGAGGGACTGGGTAGTGGGGACATTTGCCAGTGAACAGGAGAAAAATGGCAAGATGCCTGTTCTCTTTTCTCAAGCCTCCACAGAAGCTGGGTAGGAAATGAGACCAACTGCCAGAGAGAAGGCTTTATGTTCCCATGGTGGTGGCCTTTCTGGGCCTCCCTTGACAGCTGTGAGCGGCAGGGGCTGTCATTTCTAATAGCCCTTACCTACGCTCTCTCTCTCAAATAAATAAATAAAATCTTCAAAGAAATAATGTCTATGCCATTCAAAGTCCACATCACTCATTTAAGACTTAACATGTACACTTCCCACTCACTGATCCTGTGCATCCAGCCGACTGGAAGTTTTCAGAAGGCAGGGCCCTGGCATGCTGGCTCATCGTTGTATTTCTGGCGCTTAGTGCAGTACCTGACTCATAGCAAGCACATAATAAGCCTTTGTTGGATGCACGAGTGAGTTCTGTCCCCTCAGCTGACTTGGAACAATGTGTTAGAACCCTTACACATTCTTTTGATGTGAGGGTCAGTTCCATTTTGACTTCTGAGCCCCTCAGGACCCCAGCTCGGTGGGGGCTGTGGAATGAATGCTCAGCGAATTCATACTGACTGATTCCTCCATTCACTGCAAGGCTGTCTTCAGATGCCTGATGCAGACTGGCAGGTTTCTAAGAAGACAAGGAGCCGCTGTCTGCACCGCACATCTGAGGGCATGGGAGGTGCAGTGTGAGGTCAAGAGAGTAAATCCGTATTTCTGTCACTTGGACACAGAGCCGGTCGCTCAGATGTGATGGGAATCTCGCTTGCTAACATGGCAAATCTTTCCCCTGGCAGGAGAACTAGCAGGACTGGAGGCATCCTGGGCACAGCCTTCAGGGAGGGAACACAGCAAATGGGAGTTTGTGTTGAGTGAGGACTTGGGACTTGGGCCCTCCTAAGGCTTTTATCAAGAAAGAAGAGAAGCGATCATGGGCCACAGTTGGGAGATGGCATGTGCCAGTCTGCGTGGCAGGAGACTCAGGACCAGATGTCTCTCCTCTGCGCTTGCGAGCATGATTGCCTCACCCTGTTGGCTCCACTTACCTCCTGCGCACACTTCGGAGCTTCGTGCGCTCAGGAGCTATTTGTGAGTGGCAATCTGTCATAGCCACTGACAAACTGTGCAGGACCAATGGGGTAGGGCCTCACGGCTCTGGTGGGAAGGTACATGCACACACACACACACACACACACACATAACCACATTCTAATTTTTTTCTGATTAAAAACCAGAGGTGTGTCTTTGATATGATTCACTGACGAGGGCACAGCATCTTGCTAAAAACGTACAACGTCAGCCTCATCTCGAGAAAACATCAGACAAACCTGCATCAAGGGACATACTAAAAAATGCCTGACCAGTACTGTTCAAAATGATCGAGGTCATGAAACACAAGGAAAAGACTGAGGACCCTTCAGAGATTGGAGGGGACAAAGGAGACATGACAACTAAATACAATGTGGGGTCTGTACCAGAAAAAAAAAAAAGGCAAAATTGGAAAAAACAAAAGTCTGTAAATTAGTCAAGAGCATTGCTTCAGTGTTGATTTCCTTGTTTCAGTGACTGAACCATGATAATTTAAAATGCTGACATTAGGTGAATTCTGTACGGGAGCTCTATGTGCTATTTTTGCAACCTGTCTACAAGTCTGAAAGGATTTCAATATAAAAAAAACCTTAAAACATGGCAGGGGTAGTTAAAATAGGATTTATTTCATATTATTGATATGAGAAAGGATAAGATGGTATGTTTTAAGTACTTCCTGCAATGCCTGGTAGATGTTTAATACTTAATATCTATTAGTTGTTATTTAAAAACAATCTAAAGTGGAGGCTTAACTCACAAGTAACTCAGGTGCTAATCATTACATTTACTCACTTGAAGCTCGTACCATTAAATCTGTGTGCCTATTTTTTTCTGGTTGCTCACTTCATCACACAGGTGTAGTTAGCGATTTTTGTTACTCTGAGGAGCTAATATTTAGAAAATGAGATGTTCAAGGCTTGAGTCTCTCTCGAAGCCAGGCTGGTGCACATGGGCTCAGGTCTACTTTTGGGATTCTTGATGTGAAAAAGTGTGTGAGAAGCTGACTTGGCTTGAATGCTCATGACTGTGAAAATATTCCTCTCTTGATAGGTCAAAGGTGGCACTAACATCTTCTACTTACTGCAACTGATAAGTTTTCTCTTTTTAAAAAATTTTGGATTTTGACATTCTTCCTTTTAGAAGAAATTTATCTATGTAAACATAGTGAGGGGCGCATGGGTGTCTCAGTCCATTAAGCGTCTGCCTTCAGCTCAGGTCATGGTCCCAGGGTCCTGGGATTGGGCCCCAGGTCAGGCTCCCTGCTTAGCGGGGAGCCTGCTTCTCCCTCTGCCTCTGCCTCCCTCCCACCCCCGCTTGTGTTAGCTTGTGCACATGCTCTCTCTGTCAAATAAATAATAAAATCTTAAAAAAAACAAACAGTGAGTTGACTTAAAGAAATATGTTCAGTAAATAATAACATAGGTGGCCCATGAATTTGGCAAAAATCATAAAGGAGGTACACGAAAGAGTTCAGGAAAGAAAGGTTTGGAATATTTCCCTATATTGTTGTTAATGAAAGAGCTTAAACTGTGTCCATTTCAAAAATACTAAGGAAGAAGTATCTTTAGGGCAAAGAGGCAGTTTACTTCTAACACTCTTAAGGCAAATTTGCCAGGAATAAATAGGCAGACAAGGAGGAAACAATTTTATTCTTTAAATACTTCAATTTTGTCCACTGTAGGCATGAAGAGCTAAATTAAAATATACAACAAGTTCAAAGGCTGAATTCAGGAACAGCTCCTGAGTATGCAGGAGTAACTACTCTTAACAGCCGCTCAATATTTGTTTCGTAGGGATCAATTATATACCATGGCTAATGCACACTTGGAGCGTGCACCCAGCCACAGTACAGGTGGTGAATGCAAAACACACACCGAGAGTCCTTTTAAGCAGCTAAATGCACATGCCATTACAGATCCATAATGCAGAATGGACGCCCATCTGCAAATGGATTTAGAGAGAGGAGTTCTTAAATGGCTGAGATACTCAGGGCTGAAAGGCCAGTAACAGGATGTGCTGCCAGAGCACACATGGTTTTTAGGATTAATAATACATCGATGTGTGTCAGTGTTAATATACATTTACAGCTCACAGGCCTGCAGCGGCGGGTTCAGTCCATTTGCAGCCACATGCAAAAGGACCATTCCGTCCTTCCTCTCATTAATGCCTTCGCTCCTAGGAAAATTAGATAACGCAAGAAAGGCCATTCAGACGATATTGAGTTTTTCCCTCCTTTATAGCATTCACCAGGAACCGTGCTTGGCACAGGGATGCACTGTGTCATCCACCTGCCCCCCATCATGGTGCCTCAGAGCCTGACTGAGCAAAGCACTCAAGGGTAGGAGCTCCAGGCTCCACGGTCTACTCGGTCAGGTGTCCACATGTCATTAGAGTGTGCAGAGAGTGTGCAGAGATGACAGTCCGGTGGCCTCTAGCTCTCTTTTCCTTTTGTATCTGATGAGTTTACCAAAACATTTGCATTATTTCGTGATAGAGGATATGTCGGTAGGTGGCGTCATTTAGGAATTAGTCTCATGCACGCATACACGCACAACCAAATCCAGAACTTCATGCACGAGGAAGTCCCATTCCCTCAGCAGTCTGCACTTCAAAAGTTGGGGATCACCCATCTTTGAAATACTGTGAATATCTGAAATACAGTTTTCCCCAGCAACTGTGGTGAGCATGGGAAAAAGGGGTGGCACTATTCAGCATTTACAGAGTAGCTTTATTAATAATTGCCTCTCTCAGAGCATCAAGGCAGGATGGTCTTTTAAAGGAGAGCACATAAAAATATTATATAAATATGTAAATAAATATAATGTCATATACATAAATAAAAATGGTAAATATGAACCCTTTGAGGGATCACAACATGTTCTGCTAAGAGCTTTGGGTGTGTTTATCTCATCCCATCCTCACAATGAATGTGTGAAGGAACCCCCCACTTTTCCAGAAGAGGAAACAGAGACTCAGACATGTTAGATCCTTTGCTCAAGGTCACACAGACCCTCACGTGGCAGAGCTGGGGTTCAACACCCAGCTGGCTCCTCAGCAAGGGCCCTGAACCTCTCCCTCACTGCTTCTCAGCCCGGGGTGTGACCTCCTGGTGGGTGAGGAATCAGGGTAGTTGGTTTTCACTGGTGTTTTTTTTTTTTTAATGAAATAGAGTAGAATAGAAAAAGAATTATGGAGTAAAGAGCAGTAAGTTTTGTGAACGTTTAATTTTAATTTTATAGTTGTATTTACCTAGAACATACACGTGCGTGTGTATGTGTGTGCACACTGTATCTAAAAAGTGTGGGAAGCTCTGCTCTCCACTACGCTTGCCTCTGATAGACCCCCTTGAAGGTTATGCTCAAGGTCTCTTGCAAGCTAGATATGCAGCCCCTAAGTCCCTGTTTTGTGAGTCCCTGTTCATTTTCTCTTATATTACCTTTCCCCCAAGAATCTGAGGGCCCCAGCAATTCTGTGCAAAGGAGTGTAGATAAATTAATAATACAATTTAAAACCGATTCCACCAAGATAAATAGCGCTTCCTAGATTAAGAGTGTAGCTGGCCAGAATGAATGAAATTTACTAACCCTGAGATGCTTAATCTTCCATTACATAGAATTTAATGATTATAAGGAGTGATGGTAATTCACTTTTGCTTTTACAGGAAATCCAACCATCTCATTTTTAGCAAATCTTTCTTCTCAGCACACCTTGGTGCCAAGGATAACCTCCATGCTCCTATAGGTATATTGGCCAATTGTCATATATTAAAGCCGGCTCTTTGCTCAAGGGTTAGGGCTTCTAGCATGCATGAGTTTACAAGGTGTCCCAGTGGAATTTTGGGGGGAGGCTGCTTTGGAGCACCCTCGCACCACCCCCCCCCCCCGGCCAAGAAGCCTAGGTTTTGTTTTCCAGCCATAGCCTGGAAGTAGTGGCAAGTACCTTTAGCACAGTCTGCTCCTAGAAATCCTGGGAAGCAGTGACACAGTCCGGACACACATTCACCATTCCCGTGGCAGTTACGTGGACAGTCCTGCACTGAATCTGAAAAAGAGAGAAACTCAGCAACTACCTTTTCCTCTGCCTGCTGATGAAGCAATTTCGTCATCAACTGCCCGCCATTTCTGAAGAGCAGTGGGAGTAAACCTCCAGTACCCACAGGGGATTGGCAGGAGCGTGAGTGAGCGGAGGGCCTGGGAAGTTAAGGGGACCAGTGCAACTTGGATGATGTGAGGAAGTAACCACTGCTCTCTATTTGACAAGCACCCAGGCAGAGATGCAGGGTTTAGTACTGCTGCAACTTCTGCTTTTTCAAAAGAAACGACTTGTTTGATTTTTAAATCTGAAATTTCCCATGTCCAAATGTTGACAAGTTTAAAACATCATGAATGCCGGCCCCTTCCCACCAAGCCCCTCCAATATCTGACTCTCAGTCTGAGATTTGGTTTGACATGTGGGATATCAGCCTTTAGCCTCGGGTACAGGGGATGAGTCTCCAAACGACAGTGGATGTTCCTGATCTCAGGTTTGCAGAGTAGAAAAAAATTCTTACTTTAAGGAAAGAAAAATCCAAATGTGTAAGACTGGCCAATGGAGGCACGATTTGGGGTGCATTAAGTAGTAGGTTTTAGCTTGTCCAAAAGTCCTTTTATGCTTACCTTTTTTACATCTTATTTTTCATGAAAATCAATTAGTTCCCATTCGTTCTAACCAGCATAGCCATCCTATTACATGATTTACCTTTCTCTGTGTACTCTCAGGTCATCACTTCAGAGGGATCATTTAGGGACTTTTTCATGTTGATTTGGGTCTACACAGACACAGGCATATTCTTTTAAAATTATTATTATCCTAACTTTTTGCCTTAAATTAAAATAAACATTTAGAATTTCAGGTTCCAAATTACTAAGATGATGAAAAGAAAAACGCAAGCCACTCTGCCCAGGCTGTACCTTTACACAGCCCTTGGGGAGTTGGGGTCATTGACTTGGTGATGTTGCATGAAAGACTATAAAGTCAGATGGCTCCTAATGGAGTAATCTGAAAGCGGTGAAGATTTCTCCTTTAAACCAAATGTCCCATTTACTCCCACTTTGGACTGAAAAACCAAACCTTGCATATTGCTTTCTTTCTACAATGTTTCCTTTCTCCGCTCTCTTCTTCCAGAACCAAGGGGTAGTTGGTTTCTGGTACTCTGAGGAGAACTCAATGAGTATATTTGCTTCTTTAAAGTCAGATAGAAGACCATAGACTCCATCAGGTCAATTTCTTTAATGTTTATCAATTAACATTTCAGACTGAAATTCCTTGAGGTTGGCTCTACAGGTGGGCTGAGAAACATCCAAGTGGCTACCGATTTCCATCTACTCATTGTGCATTCATTCATTCAAGAAGCTTTAGGTTGAATCACCAAACAGTTGCTTGGGTAGACCAAAAATCAGCAATTTCACATGGTTTTGGGAGACAATTCTCCATGTCTCCAATCCTCCATTCGTGTTTCTCAATGTCTTGTGAGCTGAGACACCGACTGCCTTAGTTCTGGACTATCTTTCCAAGGTTGTCTGCATAGTGAATGACCTTGGAAGACAGATAGGGTGTCTGTCTCCAGAGCAAAGGACAGGTTTACTTACTCACCAGTGTAATAAGGATAGTATCTTCCTCTAGAGCAAAGAACAAGCAGGCTCACCGCCCATTCTGAAAGACTCAGGTGCAATAAATCCAGGATTTCTTTTCTGTAATGCAATCTATTGCATGTGCAGGTACTAGCTGACCCTGTTGATATCGCCCTGTGGGAACTGGGGCTTGGGGGACTGGAACATTTACCAGTATCTGGATATTGCATTGCTCTGAGTAATAAAGGCCCTTGTCCCTGACCCAGGAGTCTCATGTTTTCTGATAATATCTATGAAATTTTAGCAGGCTAACATGTTAGGTTACAATTAGGGTGAGCTCTCAGAGCTGTCACAGTTCCTGATGTATGGCTCACTTTATTAACTAGAAACCTATTATATGCAAGGCACTATAGTAGGCATTGGTGAATGCCAGGTGTGTCCAGGCAAGGTCTCTGACCTCATAGAATTTTCACTGTCATGGACAATACAGGCTTATATATATCTATACATATATCTATATCTATATCTATATCTATATCTATATCTATATCTATATCTTCATTCTGTGACCAATGGGAACAAATAGTTTTAAACATAGAAACGGCACTGGCCAACTTACATTTTAAGAAGTCACCCCTACAGTGAGGTAGAGATTGCTTCTCTCTAGACCAGCATCTAGGTCTGGGGATGGTTTGGTGGAAACTGACATCTCTGAACTCAAAGCTCCCTGTTCCCAAACCTAACATTTTCCGAGATAAAGCAGCAGAGGTTGAGGGACCTCTTTGCCCACCAGAATCTCATGGAAAAGGACTGAGCTCTTTGCACGGGCTCTTTGTGGGTCTGGAAGGCCTCTCTTGCCCTTCAGTTGAGGTATTTATCCTTCAATGTCAGTTTAGAAAATATTTAGCTCCTGAGAATCTTCCTTCCCCACTTTCCCTCAGTTAAGAAGGGTTTTGACCCCTTTCTCTACATTCCTGTAATTCCCGCAGTTGCTTTTTCATGTGTCTGTCTTCCCCCATCAGGCTCCATGGGGAATAGACCAGATCTGCATCATTCGCTGAGGTATTCTCAACGCTTGTTACACAGCAGGCCCTTGGTAAACTGTTTTCGGAGAGTGTGTGTGTGTGCACATGTGTGCACACGTGTGTATGCAGGAGGGCAGGAGAGTCAAAAATAAGCAAAAACTGAAGAGTATTTTTCATTGCATTCTCTCAGCATTTCTACAGTTTTTGAGAGAAAGAACAATCACGTGGTCTGGCTGAGCTCTAAAAGGAGCCCACCCTTCCGGTCCCCCTTCTGCAATCCTCGAAGACATATCACGGTGGCAATATTATCAGTTTTCCTTTCTGTCAGCCTGGTTTAGGTTTTCTTGAGGAAACAATGGCAGGTGCTGAGAGGAAGCCCAGGAAATGGGGTTTTTACACAGGCAGAGGGCAGCCTCCACTAAATCTGCACTGTTGCTTCAAGTATGCCCCTCTGTTGTCCCCTGAGATGAAACTCATTTCTGAAAGCAGGCTGCTTCTCTCCAAAACACATCAAAAGACTTCCCTGAGTCAAAGGTATATTTAGTGTGATCGCTGGTTGACACCCGTCTAACATTTTTCCTTCTGTTTCCTATCACAGGGGCTTTCAGCGCTCCTGGCTGCTCTTGATGGAGAACGTTCTGATAATAGATATGTGTGGGAGAACCTCTGAACCAAATAAAACACTGTTCTTTTCCCTGCGTTTCAGGCCAATTACTATCATTGCTCTATCAAGATGTCTGCCCAATTATTAGGCCGATTACCTTTGACTTTCTCTTTGAGCTACAGTCCAGACGAGAGAAATCCTCTGGGGAGAATTGCTATTCCCATCTCTGACAAGTGAACGAGGGTAATGGCCTGGGGGAAGGGCATCTCACTACCACAACATCTGTGTCTATGTGGATAAAGGAGATGGAGGGCAGAAGCCATTATTAGATAATCTGGTCCCCAGAAAACTTGCTGTGCTGGGGAAAAGGCATTTATTTGGCCGGAATCCAAAGCAATCCAGTGGTTAAGAGCACAGTTCTCCGGAGAGTTTGGATACTGACTCCACCCCCCGATTACGGTGTGTGACCTTGGGCAAGTTGTTTAACTTCTCTCAGTCTTGCCTTCTCAACTAGAAAATAGAATTTTGGGAGTACTTATTTCATATAACTACTCTATGGGTTTGCCAGCCTATTCCCCACAGAGGGCCTAATCCAGAGGCTGGCCCATTGTCCGTGCTCCATAAATGTGTGTGGTTATTGTTTGTGTTATTAACCATTTCACCGAGTCCCTGTAGACTCCAACTAAGCCAGCTGCTGATGATGACATATGCTCTTATGTATGTGCTGAGCATGTTCAGCTTAAATACAAGGTGACAAAAAGGATGTCATTTCTCATCATGTTCTTAAACTAAAGACTGCTTTTAATCTCAACATCTCAAACTTCTTTTTTTCCTTTTGTGAGCTGGTTTTTAATCCCTTTTGCTTTCTTTCCCCCATGGGTACATAATCTGATTCTGGGAATTTTCTCTACCCGTGGAAGATGTTTTCCAGTGGCTTCCATGATACAAAGTTTATGACATTAGTTTAGAGCAGGGGTTGGGAAACTTTTCTGTAAAGGGACAGAAAGTAAATATTTAGGTTTTGTCGGCCAAGCTGTCTCTGTTGCAACGACTCAGCTCTGTTGTTTCAGCTGCCATAGACGATATGTCGACAGAAGAACATGGCTGTGCCCCAGAAAAACTTAATTTATAAAAACAGGCAGAGGGCCAGACCTAGCCCATGGGCTACAGTGTACCAACCCCTGCCTTAGAGCATTTGGCTAGTCCTGATAGGACCAAGTTTTCCTTAGCAGAGGGAATAAGTTTAACTTTAATGCTACGGTCAATACCAAATCCTGATTTTATACCATTTGGAAGTTGTGGCCACTGATAAAATCTGCCCCCTGAATTTTAGGTTGGCTTCCCTAGATCTTTCAAGAATCAAGGAACCCCTCAGAGAAATCCATCAGGCCAGTCAAGAAGTTCTGAGAATGCGGTCAATAGAAAAACAGGTGTCCAAGATGTGCTCCTAAACAAC
Organism: Callorhinus ursinus; assembly: GCF_003265705.2. Lineage (NCBI taxonomy): Eukaryota > Metazoa > Chordata > Mammalia > Carnivora > Otariidae > Callorhinus > Callorhinus ursinus. The sequence continues at coordinate 35,565,671 of NW_027397065.1, forward strand.
CATCTGCTCTTGTTTTGTGACGACCAGCTCCACTGCAGACATGATCTGTATGTAAAGTCACGTCATCCTTCCTGTCAGGGACATGGTCCTTTTCACAAAGGAAACTGAGGCTCCAGGAGGTAAGTGACTTTTCCAGTTAGGATGTGGGCCAGAAGAGCTGGGATTTGATCCTCTCTCACCAGGTCTCTCCTCACAACACCACTCCTATGGTGAACCTCGAGATCCACAACTCAACACTGTGCGGATGACATGCACGAAGGCCCAGAGCTGATCCATTTCTACCATGCCCTCATCCTGGGACCTGGAGGAACTGAGTTTTCTGAGCCTCAGTAGATTCCTCTGTGAAATGCTTCTAACACTCTGCCCCAACTCACGGACATTCCACCTAGGATCTGTTATCCTTGGTCAGGATAAAAACCTAATGACAACATAAATTTAATGAAAGTATCTGTAGCTTATGTGATTGTTAACATTCTTAAGGTTTGCTTTAGAAAACTTCATAAAATCCTCTCAAACTAATGGCCCTTTCGGGGGTTTATATGCAAATATAAGAGGAAATTTTGAATAAAACCATAGCTTCTCCTTTGATAGCTAATAAAAAACAGGGCTAAAACATGCCAAAAATGACAAGTGTTTAATTAAAGCATTCTGAGTGCTCGCTTCGGCAGCACATATACTAATTAAAGCATTTTGAGATTTACCTACTTGGGAACAAAGATATGATTTTATTTTCCCTATGTCTATATCCTTTTCTTGATTTATTTATTTCTTGATTTCTTGATTTCTTGATTTATTTATTTATTTATACATACATACATACATACATACTTTTGATTTTAAACTTTCCTGGGTTTTTAAGAGAAATTCTGGGAGCTGATGTGAATGGTCTGTATTTATTGGCTCTACTGCATATTTAGATTTATGTACTGTATGTTATTTAATTCTTACAATAGCCCTATACAGTGGGTACTAGTTAGTTCTATTTTACTGTGAGGAACCTGAAGCCTACAGAAGTCCAGTGATTTGCACAGTTTTGTGGCCAGGACTTGAGTCAGCCTGTCTGACCCAAGCTCTTTACCATGACTGGATCCTGTAAGCAGTCTTCCTATTTTAATTGGGGCTAGTTTTAGGTGGAAAATACCATGAGGCCTAAATAAAGGATTCTGGTCTGGTTTCAGTAGAAACTACGTTGGAAGATGTGTCTTCTATGGAGAAACCGAGAACGTTTCCATTCTTCCCTTGGTGGCATATCACCTCAGAGACCTTACCTACCTAAGACAACAGTGTTGAAGGAAACCATCTCTTTGTCTTTGCCATCATTGTAGAAGGCCAGGTGCCACAGGCCCACGTCCAGGTACTGAACAAACACGGCTTCATTCTGAACCAGGGTCTGTATGCTCCGGCGTTCCCTGGGTGACTCAACCACACTCCACTTCTCCTTCCCATCCAGACGCTCCATGAAGTCATACTAGGGAAAGAAGAGAGAGAACTCCATGTGTGAAAGAGGTTATAGACCTGGTCCCATGACTAGCACCTTCCCCTCCCACCCCATTAGTTAGCTGAAAAATACTTCTGAGCACATTTTACTATGAGCTCATCCAGTAAAAAAGAAGAGTCACAAAAGTTGTAACATTAAGTCACCATTTATTATGCTTATAATTACTGCTAATAGTTTTCTTACTATAGGCACAATCCCTTTTCTGCTATTTGAAATCCAAAAGGCTTTAAAGCCAAAACTTTTATGTTTTTTCTTGTGTGAGAGACAGAGAGAGAGAGAGAGGGAGGGAGGGAGGATGATTATTGTTCCAGTCTCCACCGGGGTGTTATATAATACCTCGTATATGCCAAGTATAACTTTGTTGTGATTCCCAAAATTCTGGATTCCAAAAATCATCTGGCTTGGCAAGAGTTTCAGATAAGGAGTTATAGACCCATATTACCAGCTATCATTTACTGATCATTTACCAGGGGAAGGTGGAATAGCAGATTAGTTAAGAATGAGGGTTGTGTTCACTATGTTGTACACCTGAAACTAATGTAACATATTATGTCAACTATACTTTAATTAAAAAAAAAAAAAAAAAAAGAATGAGATCTGTGCAGCCAGACTACCTGGGAGGGAATCTGTCACTTACTACTTTACCTATCTGTGCTTCACTTTCCCCATTTGCAAAACAGAAAATAATAGTACCTATGTTACATGTTGTTGTGAGGAATAAGATAATATTTAGAACAGTGCCTGGCACAGAGAAAACACAAAATACACGTTAGCTAGCTATCATCACCACCATCATCATTTCATTCTACTCTTGCAAAAACTCTAAAGATAAGTACTCTTTGTATCTCATGTCACAGGTAAGAAAACTGAGGCTCGGAGAAGCCAAACAACTTGTCAAGAGTCACACAACAAATAAGTGGCCAAGCAAAAACTTAGACCTAGCTCTCTCAGATAAACCAGCAATTAAGTATGAAGTTCTGTTTCAGTGGAAGTTGGGCTCCTCATTAGAAGTGATCAGTGAGAGACAGAGTGGCCAACGAAGGCTACCAAGATGAGGGGAATGGAGGGAGCCAGTGTGACCCAAGAGAGCTCTGTCCTAGAGAATGGCAAAATCCTCTGGTGGGCAAGTAGGAACCACCGACGATCCCTGAGCTGCGACTGATGCAATAAAAGGACTGGTTTGAGGAGTGCATTTGCAGGCAGGATATGGCAGAGGGGAGAATGAAAAAAACCAGGAAGACCGGTTGGGCAGTGATTGTAGAAGCCCAGGTATGATGTGACAGGGGTCTTGATCAGGACAGTCAATGAGAGGAGACAACTTTGGAGGAATATTTTTAAGAAAGAAGGGACACCGCTTGACCATGGGCTGGACAGAGAGGATGAAGGAAAAGGCAGAGGACACCAATGTCTCTTCCTTGTCGACAAGAAATCCATAAGACACCTGTAGAAATGGGCTAATCTTATGAACTCTCTCAAAATCACTGCAAAGAAAAGTCAGTTGCACTGTGAATTCCAGAGAACATTCAAAGTGCAGGTCTTCAGCAGATAAAAACCACTACTGTGGGATTAAGCTCTCTCTCTCACCACTTTCCTTCCATAAAAAGGGATTTTATAGGTTACAGACATTGACTATAACCTCTTTCATGAACTTCATAGAATTAAACTCCAGGAATCTATTAATGTGACTTCCCCATCATCAGAACTGCCAGGTTTTCCCATCTGAAATGTGATCATTGAAAACAAAGAGTCTGTAATCCGAAGTGCAAAGGCTTTACCATCGGACAATGCTGGGTTTGAATTCTGACTGCTACTTGCTATTGTTTGAAGTTGGGTCAATCGACTTTTAGCCTCTTCCTGGTTTGCATACTAGGGAAGAATAATACTCGACTTTCGGAGATGTTATAAGGATGACATGACATAATGCTTAGGGGCAGTGCATGGAAGGGAATAACCATGTTACTAAGTACCTCGAGACTGTGAGTTACTTATTTGCAAATTGTAACGATCAGAGAAGAGAAGCACATGGTTCCAGTTTTTCCATCTGCGGGGCGGGGGGGGGGGGGGGTTGGTGGTTGCTTAGGAAGTGGAAATTTCCCCATCTCTCAGAAAACGAGTATTTGTTATTTAGCTTTCCTCTACCCCATATCTCATTGGTCACGGCTGTCTTTATGGGATAAAATAAATGATACGAAGTGATACAACAAATCAGTGCTGCTTTCGGAGACCTTTGTAACCAAAGTGTTTGTTTCTTAGCAACCTTGTAAATGTCCAACTACCCAGACCCATGTCTACAAATTGCTGTCAGCCAGAGGAATGAGTGTAACTCCCTTGGTGCTGAGGTGAGAAGAATATACTTCATTTGGGGTCCAGAAAATCACCCCCATGAGGACAAGTTTGGGGAAGGTGATTACTTGTGTGGGGCTGTTGCTCATTATTAATGTGGACATCAGTCATCTCTCGCTGACCTGGCCGGCTGGCTGGGCAAGAGCAGAAATGACTTAGGACCAGCAGCATTGCTCGCTGTCCAACCAATCAATGGCTCTGGGCAAAGGAATTGTCAGAGGAGAGAGAAGACATCTATTTTGGCTGGTTCTTCCAAGTCACTCCAAAGCGGCATGGAGGGCAGTTTTCATTAAAGAAAGACTCTGTAAGCCAGGGGCTGTCAAACAGGGCATGCGGACATGCAGGTATGAAACAATAGTGCCCAGTGTGCCTCAATCCTGTACACTTTACTGTGCTTTGCTTTTCTCAAAGCACTTGTCACTCTCTACACTGATATAATCTGTTTGTATGTTTATTGTCAGTCTACTCAGAAGAATGTAAACTCCAGGACGGCAGGGGTTTTGCCCACATGGCAGAGTGGTTAAGAGGACTTCAGACCTGGGGTGCCTGGGTGGCTCAGGTGTTAAGCATCTGCCTTCGGCTGAGGTCATGATCCCAGGGTCCTGGGATCGAGCCCCGCATCGGGCTCCCTGCTGAGCGGGGAGTCTGCTTCTCCCTCTGCCTCTGACCTTTCCCCTGCTTGTGCATGCACGTGCTCTCTCTGTCAAATAAATTAAAATTTTGGAGAAAAAAAGACTTCAGAGTGGAATCCTAGCACTGCCACTTAATTCTTGCCACACTCGCAAAAGCTATTTAAGTTCTCTGTGCCTCAGTCTCCTTATCTTTAAAATGGGGACAATAATCACATCTCTGTCAAAACACTGTTGTAAGGATTGAGTGAATCAATTCATGTAAAGTGCTTAGAATCGTACTTTGTGTGTGATAAACAAGCCCTCAAGGTGTCAGCTATCATTGTCGTAATTCACTGCTATCCCTCATTTATCTCAAGCAGAGTCTGGTCAGTAAATATTAAATATCAAATGAATAAAACACTAAATTTGTAAATGAATTCCACTGAAAAGAAACAAAGTTGGAATATGTTCCAGGTTTTGTCTTTAATAATAATCACTTGCACTCCCTAATGTGCTTTCTTGCATGAAAGAGGAAGGGGTAGCATTCCAGTCTGGGAGGCTGAATCAGGCAGCACCCAGTGCAGAATATGCATATGATGGGACGTTGTGGTGTCTGCACATTCCCATATTCCCTCTCAAGATTTGAGAGGTGACTTTATCAGACCATGATGACATCATCTTTCTGGTTCTCAGTGGGATGCTGTACAATGCCTGCTTTCGTCCCTTGGACTGTTCCTTCTTTTGTCTTCCCTTCCCACTTTGATACAGTTTCTTAGTGTTCACTGTGGTAGTGATGGCTGATCCTTGTCCATATCAGGGTCTCACTCTTTTCCAGGCTCCTTGTGCCAGGTGGGAGCACGTGGTGGTGTCCAGTCAGCGGAACATAAGCTGTGGGATGAGCTCCACTTCTAGACTCTGCCATAAAATATCCTGTGCAACCTCCTACTGCTCTCTCTCCATCCCTCTCTGCCCCTGGAGGGTGCCAAGCAGCCTTAAAGCCCATGACGGTAGAGCGACAAGACAGATATGGACTGGATCCTAGCATGAGCCCTTGGAGGAAGGCTGAAATTATGACACGAGTGAGCAATGAACACTTATTAAACGAAGCTGCTGAAATGTTGAGCCTTCCTTGTCACTTTTAGCACAGCCTTCAGATATTTCTTGACATCATGCTTCTCTTTTTTTTCCAGTTCAGTCCCTAAGAGCATGGTAGGTTCCAGCATACTTGCCATGGAGTCAAGCCCCAACCTATTATGTGTGGGGTGTGTGTTTACCCCTGTTTGCCCAGGGGTGTCCTAGTTGACACCTCTTGTTCCTCCTTTCGCTCCAGAAAGTGCTCCAGTCTGGAATATATAGTTCCCCAACTCACAGATGGACAGGTAATAAGCAGCATCACAGAGCATCATTTACGGCTGCTGTAACTTTGAGAAGGGTTGGAGGCTAGAAACACAAGGTGGATCAACCCAGCCAAATGCAGAGATGGCCTTCTGGTGGGGGGTGGGGAGTGCAGGAGCTCAGTAAGAAGCCGGTTTGCAGGGGGGCCCATCTGGTCCAGGAGAGCCTCTGCTCTCTCGGATTCCTAGACTGCAGTCTGGCCAGCTTGCTTGGCAGCCTGGCTGACACTAGAAGGAGGCCATTTTCCAATGGCACAGGCCCTGGCCAGAGTTTCTTTTTCATGTCCCAGCACTGGGGATTGATAACTCAGGCTTAGTACCAGGGACATCTGTCTCCTCTGTTCTAAGACCCCATCATGATCAATCCTGGATACAGGGATGCTCAGGAGATCATGCTGCACTTGGATGACTGAGAGGTTGCACATTCTATCTAAGAGATCTGCCAGAGCCTTGGAAGAGATTAGGAGGCACATGACCAAATCCCAGTAGGGGATGGATGTGTGCATGGGCTGGCTGCGGGAGGAAGTCTGTCTCCCAAGGCAGCTTGTCTCTCTTGACTCGGCAATAAAGCCACCCAGAAGGTGATAGCGCAAGAACCCAAAATAAACACCCCCTCACCCCCAGTTCTCTCTTTTTTCCCTTGGCCTTTGAAAAATAACCTGTGTTGGCATGCAGTGAGAGGACTGTGCCTTTGAGTCATCAGTCATACCAAAAGTGGCAGGAAAATGCAACTTTTACGAGCACTTGAGAGGCAAAAAAATAAACCACAGCAAATATTTGACTGATCCAATTATAAATCTACCCCGCTTCTTGGCAGAGACCAAGGAGGAATGGTAATTAAGATAACTTAGTGGGTTTTCAGGAAGAGCTGCAGGAGAGAGGAAAGGAGCCTGGACCATCGAGCAGGGCCTGTCACTCTCCCAGAAGGGACAGCATTCACAGGCAGGGAGTATGCCGCCAGGAGATGCTTCTGGAAGCCACACTGATACACACCTGCCAAAGAGGGCAAGGTTAAAGACAGACTCATCGCCCTTCAGGAAGATGTTATTACTGGGTCCAGGACCCCGAGAAGGGGGGAAAGAACTTTACTGCCATTTGGAATGTCTGCTTGCCGAGGGTCGATGTGGACGGGAAAAGCAATAAACGTTGACATTTCCCATGGACGGCCTGCCGCTCCCTCCCCCTGTGCTGGCAGCATTCCTGGCCTCCCAATGTCAGATGTTGATTCTACCTCAGAAGGCAGGGCAGGCTCAGCAGTCGGTAGGATTGTGTGAGTGAGGGCCACTTGAAGCCACATTACCACAGGGTCTCTGGTCACATCCAGGGAGAACTGGCAGCAGCGGGTCACTCACAGGGGCCTGTTCATCTTCTGCCTCCAGCCAGGCCCGTGGCGAAATGCGCCAGGCTGATTCCTCATTAAAACTCAGCACACTTTCTTTTCTCTGCTTCAAAGAGGCTGAGTGCTAAGGGGGGCATGCAAGGATGAGAGCAGCAGGGTTGTTCTCCAGTGGGGGCTGGCTTCCCTTAGCGTGGCCCCACCTGCCTTGTTCAGGACGCCAGCTCAGTTCCGACTTAAAGCATCTGAGTCACTGAACTAGATGCTGCTAGGCCCCGCAGCACACGCTGCTGGGGCCGCTCATCCACTAGCTAGGAGAACGGGCCCCTAGATTCTGGATGGGACACGGCGCCTGGATCTACGGACTGTAGCAATGCATTGTGCAAGACCCCACAGGTAGGGATCAAGCAGATGGAAGATAGAGAGGACCCAAGCACAGTTCTGAAAAATAAGGAGTGGGGTAGAACACAGCTACATGGGTCGAATCCCTGATTCTTCCATCCCATGTCCTCCTGCACAGCAGTGGGAAAAGTAATCATCAAAAATATGAAGAGTCTGTTACGTTTCTGGGCACTTGCTATGTGCCAGGCATGAGGGCAAGTGCTGATATATGTTATCTTTTTCCATCCTCCCAGAAATGTCCTAAAAACTTGCATCCCCATTTCTCAGGGGAGAGTAATGGCTGTGACAGAAGTAAAGTAACGTACCCATGCCGTTGATGGTAGTTGGTGGCCAAGCACAGACTTGAAGCTGGATTTGTGCGAGTTTTAACAACTACGGGAGGTCGCTTCAAGTTTTCCAAGAACCTGGCTGCCTCTGCCAGTGTATCTGGTGGCTGGCCTGCTGTGTAAGTGTCCTAAAGATGCTGCTGAGCAGAGAAAGGGGAGGAAGGCAGAGCTCAGCGGTGCTAGGGCCAGACCTGGAAGCAGGCTGGGCACCTGAGGACAGGAAGATGTCCCACTGGAGTAGATGGAAAAGGGTGCCGGGAAAGATGGGGATGGCTTTGCTGGCTCTTGGCCCTCCCTGGCCTAAAAACTCGCTTTGCCTACCTCCAAACTTCTCTGTGCTTGTATTCCAGCCACCCTATTCTTCTCGGTTTCTGGAACCTGCCAAGCTCATCCCAGCCTCAGGGTGCTGGCACGAGGTATTCTCTCTGCCTGGTCTCCTCTTCCTTCTGATCCCACGCCTGCCTGCTCCTTGTCAGTCCTGCCTCTGCCTAAGCATGGCGACTTTAGAGTGGGCGTCCCTGATCCCCAATCCAAATGCCTCGACCACTGCTTGCTTCTCTCCTCAGCAAAGACCCATCCCTCTTTAAAAAAACCCACAATTTGTTATCTTTTGCTTGATAGTCCGTCTTGTTCTTCTTGGACACAAACCTCTGAAGAGTGGGAGACTTGTCTGTTTTACTCAACACAGATCCCCAGTGCCTGGCATATGGTTGGTGCTTAGTAAAGGTCTTGACTGACTGAATGAAAACATTTAGGCTCAAGGGAAATGGTACTGGAGTAAAGTCTATACCAACACAATGGGGTTCTGGTGACAGGACCACTGAGAACATGTAACCTCTGCAGGGAAGTTTTTAGGACATTTTAGTCAACACTCTGCAGTTTTCCAGTATTTTTGTCTGCTAACTGTTCGGACAACACCACAAGGGAACATTTAATGAGGCCAGGCACTGTTCTAGGAGATTCACATGTACTACCTTATTGAATGCTTATAACAGCCCTACTGAATAGAACTCATCGGCCCCACTTTGCATATGCGGAAACTGAGGCATGGGGAGATTACGTAACTCTCGGGAGTTGGTAAGTGGTGGAGCTGAGATCCCCATGCAGGGAACCACCTTCAGAGAGCATTCCCTTAAGCCACTGCATTATAGGCTACGTTACAGGCAGCCGGTACCCGGGGTTGGCCAGCCTCGCTTGTCTGGAGGGAGGGCGAGGCATTATTATCCTGTTCCCCAGGAAGGAGAAAGTCTGCTATGGGTCAAGGGCAGGAAGACATTTGATGATGTAATGGGGCTCCCGAAGAAGACTGCAGAGCTTCTAGCAGGAGAAATAGGAGTATAAACAGAAACATATTTGACACAAACAGCTTATTTTTTGAATCCCATGTCTTTGGCCCAGAGTATCTCTTACCTCTCATGAAGCTGCTGTGCTAAGACAAAAACTAGGGTGTCCATGGGTTAGTGGGTACCTGCCCACGTGTAATGAGATGGAACAATTTTACTAATCTCACTGGGGAAAAGAGCTCTTTAACAAACTATTTAGAGTAGAAAGTAAGAAACCAAGGAACGTGGGTGTGGACAGGACTTTCCTGAACAAAGGCAGAATTTGGTTGGTTACAGGAAACAGAGGGAGCTAGAGAGAGGTACAGGGAACAGAGGGTAGAACAGCAAGGTGTTGGGGACTCCCCAGGCCACAACATGGCCTCTTCCTGTGACTCCCTCCTCACACTCCCAAATCCAAGGAGAAAAGAAAACAAAGGGGAGAGGTGGCCAAATTTCTTAACGGAAACTAGCAAAGAGAGTAAGCACCATTCTTGGTTGTCTCAGGGCAGGCAAGTGAGAGTCAAGTGATGCAAGAGGAATAAGCCACAGGAATTCAGAGTCATAGGCAGGCTCACAGGGTGCACACACACTTAGCCCGGGCGTGGTCGGGCAGGGAGCCCCGCTAACATCCGACTTCACTTGGAAGGCCTAATGTTCTCTAGATTGGGGTTCACAGAAGGGATAGATCTAAAGCATAGCTCACAAACCTGTGCCTTGCCCAGGCCTTATGTTACAAAGGGAAATGAATGTAATAGTGTTGGTGCATTCAACAGACACTGAGCACCGACTATGTGCCTGGCTCTGCTCTGGGCACTGGGGCTCCAGCAGTGAGTCCTCCAGTCAAGGTTCCAGCTCTCCAGGGGTTGACATTGCCATGGGGGAATAGAATGCCAGGGAGTGATGAGAGCTTTGAACAAAACAGAAAGCAAATCAAAGACAACCCAAATGCCTATCAACAAGTGAATGGACAAACAAATTAACAGTCTATCCATACAATTGGAAATCTACTCAGCAATAAAGTGAATGAGCCACTGATACCACAACAACGTGGGTGAATCTCACAGACGTTAGACTGAGTGAAAGGCCAGAAACAAAAGAGCTTTGGGTTCCCTGTTTATGAAACTGTAGAGAAGACAAATTTCATCTCTAGAGACAGAAAGCAGATCAGTGGTGGGCTGGGAAGAGGCAGGCACGGGGCACAGGGAGCCCTGAGCGGTGGCAGTGTTCTAGATCATGACTGTGGTGGTGCTTACTCAGTTTTCACATTTGAAGAATCAAACTGTACACTTAAAAATGTAGGCACTGAGTGGCTTGTAAATTACACCTAAATTGATGTGAGGCAAAGAAAGCAGGGTCTGTGATAAAGTGTAAAGGAGTATCCAGTTTTAGACCCCCTTGTTGGGAAAGGGCTGAGGACATGGTATTTGGCAGAGGCCTGACAAAAGGAAGGAAGGAGCCATGTGATTACCTGGGGGAGGAACATTCCAGAGAGAGAGAACAGTCAATGCAAATGCTCTGAGACAGTGAGTTTGGCGTGACCGGGGGAGAGGAGGAGGGCCAGGGCAGTGGAGTGGAGGGAGTGAGGAGGAGATGGCTGGTTGGCCAGCGTGCAGAGGGACGGTGACTGATGCGCCATCAGACATTTACAGAGCACCTACTATGGACAAGCACTGCTATGAGCGCTGGAGACCCAGCAGGCAACCCAACAGTCTTTGCACTCACAGGGTGGAACATTCCAGAACAACTTCAGATTTTCCTTTTAGCATGATGGGAGGCCAGTAGAAGATTTGCAGAGGCTAAGTGCTCTGACAAACAGTTATAAAATTTGAGACCACAGCCTTCTTTGTAATAAGAAGCAGAACTTCTCTCTTGGTGCATTTACCATGCTTGGCTCCTATGAAGGCCTTCTTGACTTGGCAGTGGCTTTGGTGGTTTGCCAGTTGAAGATAAGCAGATTATGGGTTCTGCCAATTCCCCTCTCCCCCACGCATCAAGCCTAAAATGGTGGTTTTCAGGAGTATGTTTTGAATGTCTCTGGTATTGGGGGGTGAAAAAGGAGGGATGAAAAATGAATAGAAATGGACTAATTACCACTACTAAAGAGTAATGTGGTGAGCATCTCAGCTGGCCTCCCATGCAGCTCTTCCAGAGTGGGTTCCCCAGGCAAACAGGGAAAATCCCTAAACAATGAGGCCAGGGCAAGGCAAGGACAACTCACTCCCTGGTGGCTGGCCCTTCCTGGGAGTTCTTGGAGGGGTCTTAATGCCACTGCCCACTAGCCCCACAAGGGCAGGATCAGCTCTGCCTTGTCCATTGTTGCAGCCCCTTGACACACAGCACATAGTAGGTGCTCAGCTAATGTCGGTGGAATCCAACATTATGGCCTGCCTTTGGCAGAATGATGACTCTACCTGAAGACAGAATCTCCCTGGGAGATTGTTAACCCTTTCATATGAAATTTTTGAGAACAGGGCAAAATAGTTGAAAATTCTAAGTCCTGATCTCCTATTCTCAAGACCTTCCCTCAGTACCTATTCCCTCTCACAAGGGTGACTCAGAGCTTCGTGGTATGGGGCCACTTTTTCCTTTGATTTAACATGCATTCCTAGCTGGGCTGTGTACATGGCAACAACTCCACACAGGGCCACAGCCTCGAAACCTCCAGAGCGGGCTGTCCTCCTTGGTGGCTCCTGGTCTTGTAAGATCCAGTGCTGAGAGGAAAAGCTATATCCTCGTTGGTGAGCGATGGCTAAAGAAAAGCACAGCTTCTAAAAAGAGGACAATCGTCATGGGAAGCTTCAACACAGTGCACAGAACAAGGGGTATCTTCACTGTCCTCTGCTTGGAAAGATCTTCCCTTCTCTTGCTTCTTCCTTTATCTGCAAAACTTGCCTTCCAAGACGCTGCTTGTTTAGCATCTCCTCTAGGAAGCTCTCCTAAAATCCCGCACAGGTTACATCTTGTGGCCTATTTTTTATGCTCGTAAACCTCCTGTACCCAACTCCTTAATAATCATCATAGCTAACATGTAATCAGTTTATCATACAAGGGGCAAGCACAAACTCTGTAAATTATATATGGCATTGGTTCAGGAAACATATAAGAGAGGAGTGCTAGCAGGAGGCATGCTGTCTACCCTCTCCCATCCCACGAAGAGCTGTGCTTGGACTGGATATGGCTGGATGCAGAGTGCATTGTGCCCCAGGAGAGGTATTCCAAATTCCCTGCCACCTCACATATTTACACAATTGAGAGGGGGACAGGAATCACTTGACCGAGTTGGAAGACCCTGATCTTTGCAATCTGGATTAGGGGCTTGAGGAGGACCAGCTAAACCTCAGTTTGTGCACCTGTGCTGGTTTCTGCCAGACACCTTACCATTCTCCCTGTAGAGACCAATGGTTGCTAAGTTACCTGTGAGTGAGCTGTAAGGGTTGTAGATCAGTCAGATTGATTGACTGACGGATCTCCACAGGGTGCTTACAATTTGCTAGGCATTATCTCATTTATACTCACAACAACCTGATGAGGTACAGTCCTCATCTCACAGATGGTGAAACTGAATCTAGAGAGACTTGGCCATAAACATTCAGCTACTACATAGCAGAGATAAGATTCAAACCCAGAGCAGGCCAATTCCAGAGAGTCAGTTCTTATCTTGTGTCTGGTTCTGCATCTCACGGCCCTCCCTACATCATGCTGCCATTGTCACTTAACTTGTCAGGTCCCCATCTCCTTAAAGTAGGGCCAATGCCTTTCATCTCTGTATCTCCACTATAGACATTCAATGAACATTTGCTGAACGCATGGATGGATTTCATACTTCGTCTTCCCACAAGCTCATGCCCTTATCAGGCTGCCTTTCGATCCAGCCCTCGAGAAGGGCGGAAGGTATTGCTCTGAAGACCAAGTGAGCCACAGTGTGGACGTCAAGTTCAGTGAAACTGATGAACACCTCAAGGCTATTCCAAGAGGTGTAAAACCTCTCCCACAAGGCCAGGAAAATCGAGGTTTTACTTCTCAGTGCCTTGCTGATGTGAGTTCTTATTTACTGCACATTCCCATCTAATGGTCTTTAGCCAATGGCTTATCAAAAATGTCACATTGGGCTCCTTGCCCTCCCAAGATCAATAGGAGGGTCTTATGTGGGCTGGTTGTGAAAAGAATCAAATCCCCAAAGAGAGGGAGAGAATTGGGAATGTGTCCAGTCACAAAATGGCTTCCCAAGCACCGAAGAGGAACAGAATCACAGGCACCGGGCAGCTTCTCTCGGGGCGTGGTCTCAATCTTTTCCCAGGCAGCAGTGTGACCTTGGGCAAGTTACTTCAGCTCTTGGAATCTCCACTCTCCAATCCCTAAGCCAGAGATAGTAAAGGCACCCACCTCTGAGGGCCATTAGGAGTCAGGCCAGGCTCACGCTAGGCAATCAATGTCAGCTATTCTTACGCCTATGATTATTGTTATTAAAGCTTGACATATTGTAAATCCTCTGTGCTAGCCATTCCACTCTTAAGAATTCATCATAAGGAAATTATTAAAAAAATACATGAACATAAACCTGTAAAGATGTTTACTGTAGTAGGATTATACTGCTGAAACAGGGAGATTGGTTCCAAAAATTTTTAATCTTTAGAATGGACTATTTGTGAGTTTGTGGAAGAATATTCAGATTTAGCAAGATGTTCCCTACCTATCTTTAGGCAAAGAATCAGGGTAAAAACTGCATGTGTGGTATACTCCTATATTGGTAAAAACGATTGCTATATGTGAACAGAAAACTGTCTGGAAAATATACTAAAAAAAATGTTGTTTTCTAGGTTTCCTAGCATCATCATATATTGCTTTTATAATGAGAAAACACAAATAAAGGTTATCATTTTAAAAAATTGAAATTTGTTTTGTATTGCTTGTTTGGGGGCTTGTGTTATATAGATGCTTTGAAAAACATGGTAATAGTAGCTTCTATCATTTCTTTCTTTCTTTTTTCTTTTATTTCTATGTGCCGGCATAGTTCCAAGTGCATTATAAAGATTACCTCATTTAAATCCCACAGCAGGGCGCCTGGGTGGCTCAGTTGGTTAAGCGACTGCCTTCGGCTCAGGTCATGATCCTGGAGTCCCGGGATCGCGTCCCGCATCGGGCTCCCTGCTGAGCAGAGAGTCTGCTTCTCCCTCTGACCCTCCCTCCTCTCATGCTCTATCTCATTCTCTCTCTCAAATAAATAAATAAAATATTAAAAAAAATCTCACAGCAATGCTATGAACGTGTAGTATTACTGTCTCCATTTTATAGATGAGGTAATGGAGGCAGAGAGAGGCTGAGTGACTTGTCCAAGGCCACACCGCTTCGAAGTACTAGCGGTTGAAATTCAAGACCAGACAGCCTGGACTAGTCCGTACTTTTCTGTGCATGCTTGTCTGTATTGGAAACAACAGCACTGGCATTCTGCAGAATGTTTATTTAAGCTTTATTTTTATCTGTGTATTTACATATTCTGAAAATTATATTTAAATCCCCACACTGACTTGATATATACAATAAGATCTATTATCTGAGGATGTTTGGAATTAATAAAAGGCCACTTAAAATGAATGCCCTTAACAAATGGGAACATGATTAGGACTTTATCTTGAAGAATGAAGCTCTAATTATGAACAAATTATTTTAATCTCAGACTTAGGAAAATTCAGGTTATATTACAAACCAAACTCTAATTGTTCGAATGCACATTTAGTTTTTTTTCCTTTTCCCCATTTGTTTTTATTTTTTTAATTTTTTATTGTTATGTTAATCACCATACATTACATCATTAGCTTTTGATGTAGTGTTCCATGATTCATTGTTTGTGCATAACACCCAGTGAATGCACATTTAGTTTTCATCCCTACAAAAAAAATGTGATGGTAAACATTTCATTGTCTCTCAGCTGCATCGACTGCAAAACACATCCTGGTCTCAGAGATGTCAAAGATGAGCATTATGTGCATCTCCAAATCGACGGAATACTCGAGAACAATGCAGCATCACTTGAGCTTGACTGGTGTAACACCACCAAAAGGAATATTTCTGTAAATACACTGGCTGTCTCTGTCAAATGTCCTAGGACCTCTCTTGATGTTATTATAATCGCCCTCCTGGAAGCGCCAATTTTGTCACCTGGTTACTTCTTGCTGCTGCACATTTAGCTGCATTACCTCAGCCAGACCCGTGTTTGCCAAGGCGTTCCCCCCAGCACTTTAAGGCAGATCTCCGGCACCACTGTCACTGACTTAATAAAATTTCTGTTTGTGCATGAGTTTTAACTGTAGTCCATCAGTGATGGTGTTTACATCGTACTTTGTGCAGGCTGCTCCTGGAAAAAAGCGCCTACCAGAGACGAGAACAAAAGGGGTCTGACTGCTCAGCCTGGACATACCAGCTTTGAGGCTCTCCATTCTTTCATGTGTAAAATGGGACTGCTCCTCACAGTGCCTACCTCACTGGGTTGTTGTGAGGATAAAATAATTCATGGGAAACAGTCCCAGGCACGTTGAGCTCCCAGCTAATGCTGACTATTACAACCATAACTAGTGTTACACGGGGAGGGAGCTCTGAGTGGAGAACATTTTCATAAGTAATCAGATGATTAATGAATATTTTTGTCTTATAACAACTTTTGCTTCTGTACGAAACATCCTTAACCTGAAAGGGGCTTCAATTAATATTTTAAAAGCCATTAATTTTTGTGAAGATGTTGGAATAAAGCTTTTCTTAATATCTCTGAACGTAGACTTGAACTTCTGTAACTCTCATTTATTAGGAAGCTTATCGATCTGCAAGCGGCTTTCTTTGAATGCACACTGGCATGTGTTTGCTCAGATAAAGTTGTATAAGCAAATGCACTGGTGGATTCTGTTCCACCAAATGCCATGTAGAGCAGAAATACAAGTTTGTGCCAGAATGTGAAACCAGGAGTGCAATTTCAAATGGACATGTAACATGTCCCACAAAGGTTTTAT